>NW_022196897.1:79190535-79205897 GCF_008632895.1 Mastomys coucha | reverse complement strand
TGCTCTCCATTTCTTCCTGTAGACCAGCATTTTTTCCCTTCACCCAGAACATCTCGTCCTGCAGTCTTGCTGCTATGGAGTCCTCTCCAATTGGGATCATTTTAAAGTGTATTTATTTTAGATTGATTAATCACCGAGTGGAGTGTGTATGTGCATGTGTACACGCAGGTCATATGCGGAGGTGAAAGTTCAATGTGCTGGCTTGAATAAGAATGGCCCCCATAGGCTCATATATTTGAATACTTGGTCATTAGAGGGTAGCAATTATATGGCAGGGATTAGGTGGTGTATCCTTGTTGGAGTAGGTGTGGCCTTGTTGGAGGAAGTGTGTCACTGGTGTTGGGCTTTGGGGTTTCAAATTCTTAAGCCAGGCCAAGTGTCTTCCTCTTCTTGCTGCCTATCCATCCAGGTGTAGAATTCTTGTTCCTTCAACATCATTTCTGCATATGTGCTGCCGTGCTTCCCACCATGATGATAATGGACTAAACTTCTGAACCTGTAAGACAGCCCCAAATAAATGATTTTCCCTTATAGAAGCTGCTGTAGTCATGATGTCACTTCACAGCAATAGAAACCCTAAGACAGTTGAGTCAGGTGTGATAGCTATTCTTGGTTGTCACCTTGACTACATCTGAAATTAACTAAAGGTCAAACAATTGGGCACACCTATGAGAGGTTTTTTGTGGGTTTTTTTTTGTTTTTTTTTTTGTTTTGGACTGGATCATTCAAGGTCACAAGCACAAGATCATCCTAAACCTGGTACACACCTTCTGGTGGTAACCTATTTAGGACATGGAAAAAAGAAGAATTTGCCTTTTGCCTGCTTGCCCTCACTCTTGCTGGCAAGTTCATTCCTTCACTGGTATTAGTTCCTACTTCTTTAGCATTCTGATGTATACTGAAGACCAGCTGAGACATCCAATCTTGTAACTAAAACAATAGGACTTCCTGTTAGGAGACATCCATTGTTAGACACACACACACACACACACACACATACACACACATATATATATTTATATATTTTATATATATTATTCTAAAACATAATTTTGCTGGATGTAAAATCCTAGGTGAGTAAGTTTGCTTTCTATCAGCATTTAAAAGCTACTTCCCAGCTGGGCCTGCTGGCACACATCTGTAATTCCAGAACTCTGGATGATGAGGCAGGGGGATTGCAAATTCCAGGACAGACTATGCTACATGAAGATCCTGTCTCTAAACATAAAAGCAAACACTTAGGTAAGCTCCCTGGAAAGTGCTTGTCTGGCAAGCTCAAGCCTGTGTCAGTGCTCTGCCTCCAGCCTCCCCACAAAGCTACTTTCAATTGCTTATTGACTTTTATAGTTTCCAACTATCAATCAGCAGTCATTCTTGCTACCCCATCCCTGTATGGCTTCTTAAAAACACATTAAAGATGCAACTATTTATCATTGCTTTAAAAAAATTAATGTAAGTATAATGTGCCTTACTATGGATTTCACTATGCCTATATGGGATTCCAAATAGATGCTTTAAAGCCAGCTAATGTCAAAACCCAGTGGCTAATGCTTGCTCTGTGCCGCAGGCCGGCTGATCTGGGCCTCCCTCAACCCACGGGAGAAACAGGGTCCTAGTCAGGTCGACAAAGCATAGGCAAAGAAATGATGGCAGAGATGACACATTAAGTACAGGATCTGAATGTATTTCTTAAAAATGGCATCAGACTTTTACAGTCATTGCAAAAGAGAGATGGTAAATCTGGCAGCTCAATAGTTAAGGTACATCTGAGGCTATCTAAAACATACTGGGTCTAAAGCAGCAGCTACCTCCTCTGATCTGGTGCTGCATTCCCCGGGCCCAAGCGCTCTAGGCTCAGGGGACTGCGGATTGCATGAATCTGAGTCCTAGCCCATCTAAGTTCTAGTGCTAGTCCTGCATGCAAGTCCAAGTCCTTCTCCTTCTCCTTGTCCTAGTCCTTATACAAAGTGACAAGCAGCCTTAAGTAGCATACAGCAAGCAGGGCAGATGACAAGAGTCATGTAGGCAGGTGGGGGTTACAACAGGGGATGCAAGTAACCTCCACACTAAGGTCAGCGGGTCTGGTAGCTAGGTTTGAAGCAGGAGGAAGAGGAGTGGAGCCCTCCCTGTTGAGGCATTTTGATATTTCTATGCTATTTCTATGGTCCTGTTGGAGGCAATGACTAGGAGGTTTCAATCTAACACTTCTAGCTAATGTCTTTGGGTGGAAGCCCTTCATTACTCTCTAGTATGTAAAACATTTCTAACTATTATGAACTGTCTATTGCTCTAAGGAATATACTTGACCTCTGTTGCTAGCTGTGGCAGGGCAGATTTCTTGAGAGAAATTCCAAGTTATGGACAGCTTGATGTTGAACTAGGATAGGTTAGAAACATTGTATTGACCAGGGAAACAATGTCCAATCTTAGCCATTTACAAATCATTTCTTGGGGTACCTTTATGCCTAATTATGAGGGCGTGTTGACGATTGGAAAGACTGATCTGGAACATGTCTGAGTTAGGAGATACCAGCGACTGTCTATCCAGGAGGCACAGAACTCCTTTTGGATTCTTATTGCCTCTTATCCTTAATCAGGATTTTATCCCCGATATTTTGGATGTGACTGGAGTAGACGAGTGTGCATGGCAGCTCTGTACCCCCTCCCCAAGTTCTGACCCTGTTCTGGGCTGATTCCCATCTTCTACCCTACCCATCCCCTTTATCCCAAATTGAATCTCCTGCTCACCTGTCATGTTTTCCATTCTGGGATTTAAAATTTTCATTTCTAGAACTGTCATTTTGTTATTTTTCAAGGTTTCCCTTGATAACCCTGAAACACCACTTCCGCACACATGCCATCTATTTTTGTCTCTAAGTCTCCTCGTAAATATTCATACACGGAGAAGGAGCTTCATGTCTGCTCCCATTATCTGCATGCGCTCTTAGTCATGAGTCACATTTTCTCAGTTGGCTTCTGGGGTCTTCTACTGTCTCCTTCCATTATATTTTTGGGAGTGTGTATGAAAAAATGCAATGGAAATAATACAGCTTCTCCTTTATTTTGTTCTTGTTTGCTATAGAGTCTGACCCTCCCGCTGCCTGGTGGGCGGATGGAGAAGCTGGGTGTTGTGTTTCTCTTCACATGTAGTTCAGCTGGAATTGAGAGCTGGAATGGCCTGTAATCAGCTCCCCCTGGCAGCCCCTGTCTTCTCTTGTCAGTACTAAGTTCCAGTTTCAGGCTGGTTTTATTATTATCTAAGGTCAGCTGCTTCAGTAAGACAGTCAATATGAGAATGTGTGGGACTACCATGGCCTTCTTCATTTCCATCTATTTCTTCTATCTCTGTCTTTTAGGAGACCTTAGGTGGGGCCAGTGGGAAGTTGAACAACAGAACAACAGCTTCTCCTGCGTCAGACCATCTCCGCTCTGCTGGCTTCACCGACTTCCTGTCTTCCGAACTCCCGTTTGACCTGCCCACCACACTCCACTCAAGGCTAGAGTGATTTCCAGTTGACCTTGCAAGGCAGCCCCTCCCTAGACCAGACACTGTTCCAGCTCTGGCTTCCTTTTGATCCTACTGCTTTTGATTAGCACATTGAACTGTGTTTTGGGGCAGACAAGATGAGTCAGTGTATGAAGGTGCCTGCCGTCAAGGCTGATGATTTGGGTTCTATCCCTGGGACCCACAGTTTAGAAGGAGAGATCCAACTCCTAGAGGTTGCCTTCTGACCTCATGTGTGCATCTGCCATAAAATTGAAGCTTGGTTTTAAAAATATATCAGGGTTTTGTTGCTTTATCTTGTACCTCTCTGTACATCATCTCCAGAAATACAAGTCTCTGTAGAGTTACAGAGCATTATCAGTAGACATTTATCAATAAGATAAGCATAGAAGAATATAATTACAATACAGATTAGTGTTCTGACACAGCTGCATAGTTCTGAGAGTCTTTTCTGGCAGGTGACTATATTAACCACTTTCCTTATTGCTGTGGCAAAATGCCCGAGGAAGACAACTTCAAAAAGGAAGGGGTTATTTTGGCTCACAGTTCAAAGGTGCAGTCTAACCTTGTTGGGGAAATCATTGTAGCTGGATATGGGGTGGTTAGCCACACTGTAGCCAAAAAGCAGAGAGCGATGTGTATTCTTAGCTCTCTTCCTCCTTTTTAGTCAGTCTGAAACCCAGTCCATGAGATGCAGCCCACTCCCAATGCTAAGTTAACCTCTGGTGTAATCTTATAGGTCTCCAGGCATAAGGAGAGATGGAAGGAGGCAGAGCGAACCTGTGGTCTAGCACAGGAGGCTAGCACCAGCTGCCTTCCTTGTGGGTCAAGTATCCAGAGACCTTGAACTTTTGAGGGGAGAGTGGCTGAGAATCCTCTCAGAAACAAGGAACCAAGAGGACAGAGCTAAGGCTACCATACTGCTACCAATTCTTGGCTCTGGCTTTACCACCCTTTAGAGTGGCTTCCAGGTGACCAGAGGATGGTTCCAGAGGATGGTGAAAGGCTTTGGGTGGCACAAATATGAAGTCGTAGAGGTGGACAGAAGTAGAAAGGTAGACAGGCCGACTTGTGATAACTGTATGATGGATCGGTCATAATTCCCCAAACCCTACAAAGAAAGCTCATAGCAGACAAGGATACTATGAAAAAGGATGGAGAATGTGGGGAAGAAATGTCAGTACAATAGTCAAGGAAAACTTCTCAAGGGAAAGATGTGGCTCTTATGGCTGAAAAGACCCTAGAAAGGTTCAGCAAGGGCAGTGAAGCCAGGTTCCCACCACAGAGCATCAGCAGAGATGCCAGGGACTAGATGCATGGAGGCTGTAAACTTCCAAAGAGTTAAAGATAGCCTCAGGGCGGCTTCAAGTTTCTCAGCAGCAGGCTTATGAGTGACAACATGCCTGAAAACTGTCCTTAAGGTCTCAGAGGAACCAGTAGCACTAACTCAGACTTCTTTCAAGCAAAAGGAGGAGGAGGAGGAAGAGGAAGAGGAGGAGGAGGAGGAGGAGGAGGAGGAGGAGGAGGAGAAGAAGAAGACAAAATATCAAGAAATTTACCTCCAGCTGCCTTAAAAAAAAAAAGCTACTGGAGGATGCCCTCCACTCAAATGAGAGAGTGAACCATAAAAATATATATGGATCAAGGAAACATGCAGCTAGGGGCTGGCAAAAAGCTCCTCACACAATGAGGCTATCTGCCGACAAGTCCAGGCTGGCAGGTCCCAAGAAGATGGTGAACTGGAGAAAAGCTGATATGAATTAAAATACCAAGACCAGTTTGGGCCAACTGGGAAAGTTTAAGGTTAGAAAATGAGCAGTCTGCAAGCAGAGAAGTACCACAAATGAAAATAAAATAAATAGTGGTCACCACAGCAAAGGCTGATCATCTCACCCAAATCACAGAAGAGAGGACAGAGGAAGGGAGGTCAGAGGGAAGAGAAGGGGAGGTCCCCGGCTGAGACCCGCAGCTCTGGCAGGCACAGTCTGAAATGGAAAAGTGTCATCATCTGAGCATGTGCGACAGTGAACCTTTGGTCAGAGTACAGAGTGGGAGGGTAAAGACGGAAGGAATCGCTAGGTACAGGCTGGAGACTGGAGTGCCTTGAGTCAGCACTGGGGGATATGGTGAAAACTGAAAATTAAAAACAGGATTACAAGAGATGGAGAAAACCAGAATAAAGCTTGAATCTTAAGTTTTCCTAGGGACGGTCTGATTCCAACAGGGTCACTGACGGCATCTGTGTTGGGCAGCTGGGTGAGGGTATCTGTGTGGGGATTCTCAGGGTTATTCTTGCAACTGTTAAACCATTGAAACCAAGTCTTAAGCCATTTCACACTTCAAAGTTACTTAAAAGGCTTTGGAGTTGCCCACTGGTAGAGCACTTGCCTAGCAGGCAGGGGGCATTTGGCTTGAGCTTCAGTACTGCTCAAATGTATCAGGGCCCAGGGAGTGGCCCAGTACAAGCATGAACACTCAGATCGAATCCCAGCACCCATGTTAAAAGCTGACTGTGGCTGTAGGCCCTACAACCCCAGTGTTGTAGGAACGGAGACAGGAGGATGGCTGGAATTTACTGGTTGTCTGCCTTGTTCCAGGTTCAGTCTTAAGGAAATAATAGATATTATTATATTATTGAAGCATGGTAAAGTAAGACACCTCATCCTCCTCTGGATCCACACATGTGTGGATGGGAGCTGACACTTGTACGTATACACACACACACACACACCATAAACAACACAACAAACAAGCAAACCATAGTAAGAGAATACACTGTCCCCGAAGCCACACCTTGCACAGGGAAGCATTACAATGTACCCAGATCCTGAGCATAGAACCTAGGGTTTCGGCTGAACCTCACAGCCATCAGTTGGTCTTTAGTAAAAATCTGAGTCAAGGATCACACAGTAGGCTTGACCAGGCAGCCCTGCCCTGTGAATCTCTGCAAAGGCCCAGGCTGCTGCCCCTGAGAGAGGGCCGTCTCCAGGACGGAGGGAGCAGGTGCCCAGGCAGAGCTGTGCTTCTCTCCATCTTCTGCATATCTGTGGTAGAGAAAACAAAAATTAAACCATAAACACACCACAGCTGTTAGCTTCTTAAAAGGAAATAAACGCCTGCCAATCACTGTCAGCAGAGGAAGCCAGCCTTCATCATGTCCTGGCAGAGCGACATCTGGGCAGAGCCCAACCCACTCTCTTGGCAACCACCCCAGAGGGTTGTGGGACTCATCAGCTCTCAGCTCAGCTCGGGCCTGGCCACCAGGAGGAAAAGCAGGAGGCACACCAGGGTCATGAAGCTGAGCTGAGCCTGCCAGATCTTCCCTGTCAGTTTTAGTGGAGCTGGTGAACAAATAGGGAAAGGAGAAAATGGTGAATTCGGGATCACATTAATCCGAACTTAAATACTAGTGACTCCCGACTGACTTCAATTTGTGTGGCTTGGAGCAGGCATTAGCTTCACGTTTTCCAGGCCTCATTGTCTTCCTGTCAGCACAGATGTTCAGTCTGGGTTGAAAGTCAAACCTCTGCTGAGTGTGGTGTCCCATGCTTTTAATCCTAGTACTCAGGAGGCAGAAACAGGCAGAACCTCAAGTTCAAGCCCAGCTAGGTTTATAGAATGACTTCCAGGTCAACTAAAGAGACCCAGAGAAACCCTGTGTCTCAAAAAAAAAAAAAAAAAAAAAAAAAAAAAAAAAAGCAAAAACAAAGAGAGAGAGAAGAAGGAAGGAAGGGAGAAAGGAAGGAAGGAAGGAAGGAAGGAAGGAAGGAAAAAAGGAAGAGAAAGGTAGGTGAAAACCTCAATACAAAATGGTCCCTTGCCATTTTGTATAAAGAGAATGATGGCCCAGAGAGGTTAAGTAGTTTGCCTCAGATGCCACAGCTGATAGGGGCCAGCCAGGATGGAAACGCCTTGGTGTGGGTTTGAACTGTGACTAGAGAACCATTTGGCCAATGTTATGCGGCTCTGTAACTCAGAAGGGGATAGGTGGGAGATGGTCCACAGCGCTCTACACGAATGGGCGAAAGAGGAGGAAGGAGATGGTGGTGTATTCCTGGCATCGAGGAAAGCTTGTGGAAGCAGGTGTCGAGCCAGCAGCTGCAGGAAGCTGTCCAGCCATGGAGTCATCACTGAGACATGAATGCTTTTCTTCACTGTGTGATGCCGAACTTCTCTTGGAGCTAAAACTTCCAGGAAGGGCTTTAGAAGGGACGGTTGAGCTTGAATGTCTGTGAAAAACATTCTGAATTATCTAAGTCCCAGCAGAGTATGGAGTAGGAGAGAACAGAGCCTCCTAGCCAGGGATCCCAGGCCTAGCTTTCTAACACATGGAAGGCTGACCAGCAGGTTGGGGAGACAATGCAGGTTGCATCCCTAGCATATCATAAACTGGTACATGCCTCCCAGCACTTGGGAGGCAACTTGGGACACCCAAGATTTTAAGGCTATCTTCCACCTGGAGAGCCTGAATCCCAGTGGGTTTTCTCTGAAGCATTTCCTGTATCTTTCAACCAGATGTTCAATATACCCCAGGAGAAAGGCAGCTTTTATGAGTGGCTCATATTGTGGCCCTTCAGTGAACACTCTCCCACCTGCCTTCAATCCCTTGTATTCCAGAGCTACAGTATCCTCTAAGATGGAGAATTGCTGTGGGAATGGATCAACCCTACTTATCTAGAGAGGCATGACCAAGTTCAATTTCAAGGGGAGTTGTAGCCAGGCAGTGGTGGCACGCGCCTTTAATCCCAGCACTTGGGAGGCAGAGGCAGCAGATTTCTGAGTTGAGGCCAGCCTGGTCTACAGAGTGAGTTCCAGGACAGCCAGGACTACTCAGAGAAACACTGTCTCAAAAAAAAAAAAAAAAAATCAAAGGGAGTTGTCAACAGGTCCAAAATCCAAAATTCTCTTCAATACATTTCTCTCTGTCTCTGTCTCTGTCTCTCTGTCTCTCTGTCTGTCTCTGTCTCTCTCTCTCTCTCTCTGTCTCTCTCTGTGTGTGTCTCTCTCTGTCTCCCTCTTTAAAAAAATTTCAAGACATGCTCTCATTGTGTAGCCCTAGCTGTAGAACAGGCTTGTGTTGAACTCTGAGATCCACCTGCCTCTGTCTCCTGAATGCTGGGACTAAAGGCATAACTACCACTGTCTAGCTCCTAACACATTTCTTTTTGTTTTCTTTTTTTCCCCACGTGTAAGAAGTTTAAATGGGAGAGAAAGACAGGGTGGTGGTGGAAAGAGAAGAGGAGAAGAGGGAGAGAGAGAGGGAGAGAAAGAGAGAAAGAGAGAGCAAGGGAGGAACATTCCCCATATATATATATGGGTGGTGACGTGGTGGCTGCAGATAAAGGTGGGAGGTGAGCCCAGTGGATTCTGGGAATATGGCAATATGCTATTGCCTTGGCAACAGATCTGTGGGGCCCGCCTATGTGATGTCACGGAAGTCCTGGATGCCAGCATACCTCCCTTCTTGTTATTATAAAGAGAAGGAAAGAAAGAGAGAGGGGGAAGCCAATGGTGAAAAGGGAACGAGGGGCATCGTGTCTCTTAAGCTACTTCCTGCTGTCTAGGGGCGTCTTCAATGGAGGGAGCTGGCTTTTACTATGGGGATCTACTTGGTAAATGTTTGCATCAGCTTCCTCTATGGACAGCGGCTCTTCTGTGGACAGCAGCTGGTAATCCTGTAACAGGAGCTGATTAATAATTTGGACCTAACACATTTCTTAAGCCTAAGAAATCAGTGAAGGTATGTAAGGCCACAGAGGAAGGAATGGGCAATGATGTCCTTAACACCAAGGAAGGACGGTGACCATGCCAAGAAGGAATGCTCAGAGTTGCGTGGCTGTGAGGCCAGGCTTGATGTCTGCAATGTCCCTGCATGCACTCAGGAGAGGACTGCGTTGCTTTTTTGTTTCTGGAATAAACATTGTAACCCAACTTGTAGAAGAAAGAGTTTACTTTGGCTTACAGTTTCAGAGGGTTAAAATCCCTAATGGCAGGGCAGGGGCAGCAGACAGAAGGCAGTAGTTCATAACTTCAGCCACAGCATGAAGCAGAAAGAGGAGAAAGAGAGAGAGAGAGAGAGAGAGAGAGAGAGAGAGAGAGAGAGAGAGAGAGAGAGAGAGAGAGAGAGAGAACAGAGACAGCTTATACTAGGTCACCTAGAAGTAACTTAAGTTTAGGCTGGTTTAATCTGGTTCCCGTCCCCTGTGGTATTCTCTCCAGTGTCTTATTTGAAGCAAACCACTGGCTCAGCAGGAGGCCACAGACAGGACCTTCTCCTTTGTTGGTTTTGCACCCACTCACATGCTTGTCCCTTCAGGGACCTTCTCCTTGGCTGCCTGCTTAGATGCAAACAAGCAGGCAGATGGCACCGCATCAAGAAAACAACGACTCTTGAGTCCCACAGGCTAGTGAAGAGAGGGCTGGAGGACTGGTCTTAGATCCAGGACTTAGAGGTCTAGAATCTTTCTCTGCTGTGGTCTCCATGGCAGTGTTATTCTCAGGGGAGGAGTGGGAAGAGGAGGAGGAGGAGGAGGAGGAAGAGGAGGAGAAGGAGGAGGAGGAGGAGGAGGAGGAAGAAAGTTATCCTTGAGATCAGGGCTCTGGTTGCCCTTGGCACGAGCTCTACCCTGGGACTGAGGCAGCATCCTGGTCTAGGACTTCTTCAGCCCTGACCCTTACCTGGTCCCTGCAGAAGTCTTCGAGGGAACCCAGAGCCACTCAGCTTCTCAAGTTTCCCTGTCTGTAAAGTGATGGATGGCACACAGGTTCTTCTCAGGGACAAGCCAAGAGGTATCTGCCACCAGCCCTGCACGAATCTCCTGTGGAGGAGGAGGATATGGAGGAAAGGGTCTGTCTCCAGGGTACCTTACACGGCTGTGGACTCTAATGCCAAGAGTTAGGAAGGCTGTGAGTCTATCTGAGGGATGACTGCACGAACCAGTTGTGGTTACAATCACTGGAGCTCTATGGATTAAGTGTGACCTTCTAGCAGTCTCCTCCCCAGAGGGGATCTTTTCAGGGACCTCTTGATCTCGGTTTAGCCTTGTAACTTGGCCAATGGGCTATGATAGATGTGATAATAATGAATGATTGTCTTTTCCACTGCTATGGGGTCCAGATCTAGTAGTCACATGGAGAAGTTGGAGCAAACACTCTTGAAAAGATACGTAGAGGTAAGCTGAGGCCCAAGCCAGCTGCCAGATCAGTAGGGCAGCCTGGGAGAAGACAGCAACAGCCCTCCCAACAAGGGTCCCTTCCCTTCGAGTCCACTGCTACCATGACCATGGAAGCAGGATGGGTCAGGCTAGCCAAACCCTGTCAAGGTGCCAAACCCTGAAAGTGAGTAGTCAAAACTCACTACTCAAAACAACCTCTACCCCCTGAATTTTTTTAAATTTACTTTTGTATTATGCGTATGTGTGTTCTGCTTGCTTGTATATCTGTGCACCATGAACATGCAGTCCCTACAGAGGCAAGAAGAGGGCTTCAGATTCCCTGAAATTGGAACTGCCATGTGGGTGTTGGGAACTGAACTCAGGTCCTCTGCTGATCCACCTCTCGAGTCCTGACACTTGGCTATTTTAAGCCACCAAATCTCAGTACTTTGTCTCATAATGGTAGGTGACATGTAACTGTCACTTGCCTGTCATCAACTGAGTCAGACTTTTCTTATTCTAATCGTCTCCTGACCCCTGGGAAATAATAAGACCATGAGGTATGCTAGACAAACCTGAGCCAATCTAGACTCTCATGCTGACCACTGTGTCATCTCAGATAGGTCTCTCAATGTCTCTAAACACCATCTTCCCTCATCAGTAAGAGAGCTAATAAGAGCACATGCATTTGGTGTAAGGGGTTATCATGAGTTTGAAATAAAACTCTGATGCCTTGCTTCATGCTCAGTGGATGCATTAAGCCATTGTGATTTGTTGTGCGCATACTCCATGCGGACCCTGATCATATATTGAGGAGACTGAACAAGACATACAGAGATTAGTGGCGCAAGGCTTATATTCCAGGGAAGACAGGGCAATATAGGAAAACAAGATGAGAGCCAATAGAGCACAGACAAAGACCTGGGATAAGAGGTGTAATGGTCAGGGTTCTCTAGAGTAACAGACTTACGAGGCCGGAGCAAGCAGGATCTTCCATGTCCTTATATAAGATTCCAGCCGAATGTGTGGTTCAGATTAGAGGTGGGCCTTCTCGTTCCAAAAATCCAGATTACTAGTGGATCTTCTAACTTCAAGTTAAGCAAAAAAAAAAATCCCTCACAGGTGTGCCTCTCGATTGTGGAGTTTTAATTAATTTCAGATGTAGTCAAGTTGACAACCGAGAATAGCCATCACAGAGGGTTAGCAGATCAGGAGACATCTAGGGCAACAGATGGCTAGAAAGAGCCACCACCCTTAGGAAAAAGCAGACTTCTAAGAAGGAAGACCAGTGTGTGCAAAGATCCTGGGGTGGAGCTCCAGACCTCAGAGGAATCTAGTGCTACCACTGCATGGTGGAGAGAGGTGAGTAGGAGGAGCCAGTCCTGACAGAATGACAACAGGGTTATTACACCAAGGATAACTGATACAAGCCCAGGTTAGGAACTGACTCAGAGCAATGGCCAGTGTGTGAGGGCCTCAGAGTGACTGGAAATCCCTTACCTCTCCAGTTCATCATTGGAGCAGTCTGCGTTCTTATACCTCCTAGTCCCGCTTGGTCCCGCACTCCCCTTAACCCTCTGTGGTGGAGCCACAAGAGCCCTAGCTGTTTGGGAAGACATCCAGACAGTGACCCGTAGCTCTTCCCCAGTGCTCCCTCCACACAAGGAGCCCATCAAGCCAGATGGCCTGGAGCCAGGCCTCGCAGTGTGTTGATCCACGTCAGCTCAAGCCACAGGATGCAGCTGGCCACCTTAGGCCCTGCAGCAGGAAGGGTCAGCTGGCTGGCTGCCATGGACAAAGAAGCTGTTCCAAAATACATTCCTCTTGAGACTAAGTCACCAGGTTGGGACGACGTCTGTCCAGTGGGCAAGGGCTGTGTTGCCCTGAGCCAAGACGGACAGCTTACTAACAGCCAATGATCCAGGTATGGAAGGTAGAACCTGCTTGGAGAGCCTGCAGCTGCTTACACATGAGCACATAGGTGCACACATGGACAAACACAAACCTGAACATCACATGCATAGCCCTGTGTGCTTACAGTGGACACAGACACACACACACACACACACACACACACACACACACACACACACACACACACATGGACCAGTCAGCCAGCAGAGCGGATATGCTCTCCCCTGAGGCCGAGTCACTACGCAGAAAGACACAGACACATCCCTGAGTCCCTGACGTTTCTGCTCTTGCCTCCCAGATAATTGTGCCAGAAAATAGAAACACCTGCGCCCACCCAGCCCACACCACAGCAGAACGGTAATTAAGCCCTGGCAGGAGGTACCATTTTCCTGGTAGCCTGCTGCCGCTCCCTGCCAGCCAGCCAACCTCCCCAAGGTCTTTGTGATGGGCCCCGGGAGCATAGTTGGCCTATCATGGTCAGTCTCCTCTTACACTGGTTGCGGTAAGGGTTCCTACTTCACTGTCCCCAGGACCCCTTCCTCAGCCAGTGACCTGTCCGTGAGACTGGGTACTCCCTCAGGAGCCAGTCTTATGTTCTCCGACTCAAGGACATTTGAAGGACTTAATGTCGGCTGTGAGCAAAAGGTAGGGTACTCTCTGGGGTGCTAAGAACTATTTTAGTTCTTTTGGCAAGAGGGATATGCAATTTCCTATTCTTGCCCTCCTTGGGCTTGGGCTCTCAGCTAGTTACACACACACACACACATACACATATACACCTACCTCCCACCGCAGGCTACATGCTGCTTTCCTCACATACCAAACCCATGCCTGCCCCAGGACCTTGGCACCAACTCTCTTCTCTGTTTGAACTCTTGGTACCTACTCTACTCTCTGTTTGAACCCTGCTGCCATCAATTTCTGTGTAACACCTGGACCTCAGCTCAGATATCCCCTCCTCTGGAAGGCCCGGCCTGCTTAGTTAGAATACCTCTCTAAATCATCTAACTCATGGCCCCTTGGGCCTGGCCTGGTTGTTTGTTAGTATTTCCTGGACATTTAAAAATCTCAATGGATGTCAGGTCTCCTGTAGACCAATGAAGGATGTGGAAGTGGGCATTGGACAAGGCCCCCAAGCAGTGCCGGGACAGTCAGGACTAAGAACTCTTGGCCCAGAGTCCTCACAAGTGCAGATCCCTCTTCCTGGCTGCTGCTGTTCCATGCCCAGCCTGCCATGGAGGTTCTTCTTCAGTAGCTTGGCATGTGTTGCCATCTCTGCACTTACCAACACTGCTTACAGCTGAACCTGCTTCTTGGTTGCAGTTCATCTCACTCCGGACAGGTCTGTGCATACAGATGAAGTGAGGCTCAGAGAGGGCAATATCTACCCAAAGCCACACAGCTTCGTCCAGGACTTTAACCCAAGCTAAATGGCTGCAGAGCCTGGGTCCCTGGGTTGACACCAAATGCTCATTTTGTGTGATCCTCACAACCTTACTAAGCCACCATTTTCAAGATGAGTTCCTAGGGTTCTGAGTCAGGAGACCTGACCAAGGTCACCCTGAAGGAATTTCAAGCTCAGGCCAGGCTGGTGGATAAAACGCTGGCTCTGCAAGGAAAGTTTAGGTGCCCAGGATGCACACAAAAAGCTGGGCGTCATAAGTTCCCTTGTCTCTGCGTTTCACAGTGAGGTGGAATAAGAGGCGGAGATCCAGGAACCTCTGAGTGCTTCTGGACAAGCTAGCAAACAACAAAGAAACTCTGCCTCAGGCAGAATGGATGATCAGGGCAACCCCTGAGGTTGTCCTCTAACCTCCACACCACCACCACCTCTGGCTTTTTTCCTTTTTAAACCTGGGTCCTGAGGATTCAACATGGGTCCTCCAACTCACACAAGTGTTTAATCCACTGAGCCGTCTCCCCAGCTTCTTTATTGTTTTTTTTTTGTTTGTTTGTTTTGTTTTTTGTTTTTAAAAACAGGGCCTCACTCAGTTACCAGGCCACCTTCGACTGCTCTAGCTTAGTCAGGTCTTCATTGGATGTTCCTTCTTCCAGAGTAGGGCTCCAGGGCAGCATCAGGCCCAGCTAGAAGCAGGCACTGTAGCTTGTACCAGCTCAGACCCATGTCATACCCCAAGTTCTGGTCCCTTGGCAGTCCAAAGCTGGCTTTTTTGGACTATAAAATGGGAGTGAATTATTTGCAAAGACAGGGAGGAAGGCCATCTGTAAGATTCCTGTGAAGTTGCAGAAGGCTCACAACAGCCAAAGCAGTTTCCAGCAGCCACTGATGCTTTGAAATGGGGACAGTGGTCCCTTCCTGGTGTGGACAATATAGGAAGAAGGAAGAAAAGCCCCCATAAGGGACCCTTCCTGAAAGCGGTGGCTGAGTAGGATCCTGGCACAGAAATGGCATCATTCCTTCAGGGCCCTGAGGAGCCACGTCCACAGGTTGTGTGTCCGTGTACGTGTCAGCTGAAGCACAGCACGGACGCAGATGGTAACATTTAGCCTACACTTTCTAAGAGGGATTCTTCATTCAGCCCGCACCTTGGATGCCTGGAGACGGCTCTGCGTCAGCATCATTCCCATTAGCCAGTAATTGCTGTGCTCTCTGGGGTCAGATCTGCACTGAGTAAGAAATAGTCCAGCTAAGGGATGCGGAGGAGAGGGAGAGGGAGAAATCAGGAACGATGACGTCTGCAGGAGAGAAGCTGGAACCTTGGGAGCTGTGTGCCTGGCCACGTTTAAACCAGGCTTCCTCATCATGTGGGGCATGGCGGGGGGGGGGG
>NW_022196897.1:79185838-79190522 GCF_008632895.1 Mastomys coucha | reverse complement strand
GAGCAAGGCTGCAGGCTCTGGATGCGTCTACCTCTCTCTTTCTGTGTACATATTTCCACCAAGACTCCCTGACTTGGAGGGGAAGCAGGCCTTTTAAATTCAAGGCCCATCACCTCTCTCGGGGTGCTACTACCCCAACACTAGGTCCTTAGCTCATGACACCTGCTCTTCCCAAATCTCTGAACGTATAAAGCAAGCGCTCCCTCTGTTCCACCATACTCTATCAGGTAGCCCTGGGGTGTAGGAAGACAGATGAATGAGGGAGGAAACTATGGAACTCTGCTTTCTCCTGCTATTCACCTTTCAGCCAACACCCTGCCCCTGTCTGAGGACTCTCAGGGGGGCCAGCCTGGCAAATTTCTGGGTTCCTCCACAGCTCGGTTGAAATAACGATGCTCTGGGGGAGCCTGTCATCTCCTCTCCCCCAGCTCTGGTCACCCCACAAGAAGCCTGGCCAGCGTTTTTCCAACCATCTTCCTGAGTGTGTGAGTCCCAAGGTCAACTGTGTGTCCCCCAGAGCCCCAGCTTGAGCTTGAGCAAAAACTCCTCAGTTTAGGAACCTACTGTGCAAGGCAGACCCTCCTTGGCCCATACCCAGGGGTCCGGAGGTGAACACTGAGTCTCGCTCAAGTTTGGGAAGAGCTGTGGTGGGAGAAGTCCAGCTCACCACTGTCTGATTCAGAATGAAGGTGAACACAGACAAGCAACCGCAGAAAGTGTAGCTGAGGAAGAGCTGTTGGTATTTGGGACAGGACCCAGGACCTCACAAGCCAAGGCAAGTACTCCATCCACACTGAGCTACATTCCCAGCAGCTCTTTAAAGGAAAAGCATGTTCCTAGCAAGCGTGAGTTCCATCCCCAGAAGCCATGTATAAAAGACCAGAGATAGTGGTACACACCTGTAATGCCTGTACTGGACTGAGAGGATCCAGCCAGCCAACAACCAGCCCTTCTCAACTCGTGAACCCCACGTCCCCTGATGACATCCTGTCCCTAAATCAGTATGCAAGGCTTGGCTCTCTTACATCATTGGTTTTAGACCCTTGCATTGGCCTCTGTTGAACAGGAAATTTTACTTTGTATATCATCTGCTTGAAGACCAGTAGGAGGCTCTAGAATCGTGAGAAGGTCCACCACTCCACAGTGAGGACTCCAGGAAATTCCCCCAGTTCGTCTGCTCTGGGGACTAGAGACTGTGTGACTCCAGCCAAATCTAGATTCCAACATAGGTGTGCTCAGATTTCTGGCTTTTTAAAGAGAAAATTTTACCTTTTGGCCTTTCCTTAACTTACAAAAAGTTAGGACAAGTCTAGGAAAGATTAAAAAAACATCCATAATAATCAAAGGCCCAAATTGTGTCTACGTTGTTTTACTACTATTAACCCAAGGCCCCCAACGCATGGTTCAAAATGGCTGTTTGACTCCAGCCATCATGCTTACATCCTAGTCATTGGCAGAGACTTCTCAATCCATATAAGGACATTTCTGATAATTGTGCTTTCAGACTGATAATCCTAAACTCAGTCATACCCCTGGGGTGCAAACCATGTCTTGCTGAGAACACATGGCAGGCAGCTTCCTGGTGCCTCCTTCCTCTTGCCCGAGTTTGTTTTGCTCTGGGTTCCTTCCACTCCTCCCACTGCAGGTTTCTGCGGGCAGTGACCTCTGAGAGCACCTAGCCTGAGAGGAGCATGCTATTCTCAGGTGAAATGGCAGCTCTCTGGAGAACCTTCCTGATCCACAGGCAGAGGGCCTATAATGGTCTCAGCACCTTTGGGTGGTCTCCCTCCTGGTGTCTGTTGCCATGGTAGCTTGCCACTGACTTGAGTTGTGCATCATCTATCACCCTCTCTGTTGCTGATGCTGAACTCCCAGGCACAGTGCCACACCACAGGGCCATCTGAAGCCCATCTGTGGTATGAGAGGATGTCTCTTCCCTCAGGGCATCCTCCATACATGAGCAGCGGGATGCCTAGTCTGGTGGCAGGAAGCAGTCCTGGTCTCCATTAGGGAAGGGCACAGCCAACCCTGCCCCCTCCTGCCTCTGCTTTGCTTCCTGCCCCCTAGGAACTGAACTGTCCTGTGCCCCATGCACAACCACCAAGACATCCTGCCTCCCTGTGGGTCTGGCACCAAGAGAGGCCAGGAGTGCAAACAGACACCTCTCGAAGCCTGAGTCAAGACAAGTCATTTTAAAGCCGTCCCCTGGACACACGTGGACAGCAGGCAAGCACAGGACACATGTCCTCACGCCCTCTTAAGCTGAGAAGCAAGGCTCATGCTGTGGCTTTGGGTTCTCCACATGTGACCGCAGCCTCAACTACAAGTGGGGTGTGTGTGTGCGTGCGTGCGTGCGTGTGCATGTGTGTGCGTGTGCATGTGTGCGTGTGTGTGCGCGCGTGTGTGTGCGCGTGCGTGTGTGTGTGTGTGTGTGCACGTGTGCGTGTGTGCGCATGCGTGCGCATGTGTGCGTGTGTGTGTGTGCGTGAGTGTGTGTGTGTGTGTGTGTGTGTGTGTGTGTGTGTGCATGTGTGTGTGTGTATGCTTAACTGTAGTCAGCATGCTTCTCTTCTTGGGGCAAAGGTTCAAGTTCCTCCGGTTTTGTTTTTCATTTAGAGATCAAAGGAGCAAAAATTTGGGACTCTGGACCCATGGGCAAAACAAAACAAGAGAGGTGTGGAGTGGAGATACTCTTATTAACCTAACAGCAGGCATCAGAGTTCCTGTTACAGGAATGAGATACTGTTTGGGAAAAAAATATTTTGACAAGTGTTGGGGAAGGAGGAAGAACTTATGAGCCCTTTACCGACATCTTGGAGCATGGGAGGACGGTGCTCATACCATGGGAAGACAGTGCTCAAAGCATGGAAGGACGGTGCTCAGAGCATGGGAGGACAGTGCTCTGGAGAAGGGTGTTTACAGCCAGCCAAAGAGCAGTACTGATATCTATTGATAGCCTGAGCTGCTTCAAGGACCACGAGCGCTCAGTACCTAACATCCCAGGACAATGAGTGTACTTGATTACAGAGGAAGGGACACATTAGACAACCATCCCTGGTAGCCAACAGATGAGGAGCCCTGCTGCCAGGCCTATCAGCAAGACCAAAGGCACATGTCTCGTGAATGGCCCAGACATGGCCATTGCTTTAGTTCTTAAACATTTCTCTTTCTCATGTGTCATCAAAACGTTAGGCTGACAAAGGCTGGGGCGCAGCTCAGCTCACGGCACACTTTCACGGCATTTGTGAAGCCCTGGGTTTGATCTCAGCACCGTATAACCACGTGGTGGCACATGACAAATCCAGGCACGCAGGTGGTGGAGACAGAAAAATCTAGGATTCAAAGTCATCCTTTGGTACTCAGAGAGTCTGCGGCCAGCCTGGGGTACGCGAGATCC
Source organism: Mastomys coucha (assembly GCF_008632895.1). Classification (NCBI taxonomy): domain Eukaryota; kingdom Metazoa; phylum Chordata; class Mammalia; order Rodentia; family Muridae; genus Mastomys; species Mastomys coucha. Next base: position 79,187,125 of record NW_022196897.1, on the reverse strand, counting down.
TCTTTCAAAGAGCAAACCAAAATGAAGCGCAGCCAAAAAATTGAAAATGCTAGGCTGAGTTTCTTGGCCTATTTAAGTAACTATAACAAAGTGCTTTACACTGGGGCCATTTGTAATCAGGAGAAGTTGTTTGTTTGCTTGTTTTTCCTCCCAGGTCTGGAAGTTGAGAGTTCAAAAATATAGATCCAGCAACTCAATTCTACAATGGCACTGTGGCTATGTCCCCACAGTGTGCAAAGGCAGAGGGGTATAAGAGGCAGAGTGATTCTCTCAGATGTTTTGGTAAGCTCCCTCATAAAACGCCTCAACTCTCCCCGTGGGCACTTGGCTGAGAACTGTTAAATAGTGAGGCAGTGTTAACACCTAACCACACACCTTTACTGAGGCCCACATTTAACTTTTTACTTCTCCCTTAAACAGCTAAGCCGCAGGGGTGCTAGGGCCAGTTGACTCCTTGATTGAGGGCTCTGAGACCCTCCCCTTGGTCCCACTGCCTGGTGGTGGCTGTTGTAAACAGCTTGCACTGGGCTTTTTGTCACGGCAAGCACAAGCCTCTATGAACTCTAGCAGCCAATGTCATCTAGACCAGTCTCCTGCCTCTAGTTGCTGCAAACACTTTTTTTTTTTCACTTTCATGACTTTGAACTTCTGATCCTCCTGCCTCCACCTCTGAGTGCTTGGATCAAGGGCATACACCAGCACACCCTGCTTATGTGATGCATGAGATCAAGCCTAGGACTGCATGCATGCTAGGCAGATGCTGTCAACTGAGCTGCATCCTCAGTTCCTGGTAGAATGTTTAATGGCTGCAAATCTCTCCCTTCCCAAGCCGTGCAATGTGGCTCTATCAAGGCTCCCATTAAGCAATGATCTAGTTTTTCTGTCTCTCTTAATCTCAGCTAGCCTGAGAGTCATTCCACCAGTCAAAACTGGAAAATGTAATATTATATGAGTTCTGGAAATTAGGTTCCAAGCGACCTTTCAATTAACCCTCGCTCTCTTAGAATATACATGAGGTCTGGCACTGTAGCAGCCATCCTGTGGCCATGACGACGACGACTATGGTGACAATACCCGGTAAAGCCATCTTAGGAGAGAATCTGCAGCTCCAGGTAACTACTGACATTTTTGAGGGCTACATAATCACCTCATCACATTCTGCAAGATGAAAAAAAAATCTATTTTTTTTAAGAGTTTATATATCAGACCAGTGGTTCCCAGTGTGGGTCTCAGCTTAGACCACAGCTTCTGCCCCATGTAGGAACTCATGGGGAAGCAGGTGTCTGG
>NW_022196897.1:79126533-79185818 GCF_008632895.1 Mastomys coucha | reverse complement strand
AGGGAGGGGTGGGTAGAGATGCTTGCTTGGGTGCCTGTGAAACCTGGTGCAGGTCTGCTTGCCTCTGACCTTGAATCTGTTGATGCCATGTCTCGCTGGACTCCTGCTCAGATCTGTCCCCTGCCCAGCATGCCCATTTTCCCTCTTCTGTGCCAGATTTTCATGGAGTGAATTAATTTACATCGCTGGAGCCCGGCACGGCAGGAAGTTCGGCGGTGGCAATTTGGTGAGGGAAATGACTGTTTTCTAGCTCTGGCCTCAGCAGTGCCAGTGGGTTGGACATCAACAGAGTGCTGTGAAATAGTCCCATTTGCAAGTGTGTGCCTCCAGTAGAAAACCCTGAGTGGGTGTTTGTTGCTGACCCTCCATGTCAGTTCAGGAGACTGGCCTGTGGGCATCAGGTCCTCCTGCCCCTGTATCTATGGACTCCCCAGGACTCCCTTCTTCCTCAGTCACTAGCTGAACCTGCAAAGGGGGGGGGGGGCTTATTTGATATAGGAGGTTAGGAGGTGACATAGATTTGTACAGAGTTCACTGCAGACCAAAACAGTCCGACTCTTGGTGGCTTAAAACACCAAAAACTTATTGTGAATCCAGGAGGTGGCTAGCAGAGCCCCCCCCCCCCAGGGGTCTGGCCTGTGTATATAGCAAGAGGGTCTACTGGACGTGGGGTAGACAGATGCTGGGCCTTTCTCTCTTCACATAGCCTGTCAGTCCAACCAAGGTCCTATCAGAACACTGAAGAAAGGAGAGTGGATAGTCCATGAAGAGGCAGTCTGAACCCTGCCTGGAAAGATCACTTCACTGCCCACTCTGCCTTCTCCAGCCCTCCACATTAGCAGGTATAGTAGGGACAAGGTTGGCCAATCCAAGGCCCAGTGCTCCCACTGGGAGAGACAGGCAGAGCACAGGGGCCACTGTGGTGGCTGCAAAGGTCCCTGGTTTGGGAAAGTCTGGGTCTCAAGTGTCTGGAGCCCAGACTTGCTGAAATCAACCTAGTGTGTTCTCAGTGTTTTATGAATGAATGTCAGAGGGTATGTCAGAGGGAATAGAAGGACCAGAACTCCATGGGCATGATCTTGAGAGTGCATATTTACTGTCCTCTTGTCTCAGTCTCCCCCTTTACTTCCTTCCTTCCCTCCTTTGCCCCTCCCTCCCTTCCTTCCCTTTTCCCTTCTCTTCCACCTGCCTGCCTGCCTTCTGCTCCCCCTCCTTCCCTCCTCCCCTTCCTTCTTTCTCAGGTAGCCCAGGCTAGCCTTAAAAACTTGCTGTGCAACTTGGTCAGCAGAGGCTCAGTATAGCTAGATTGGGAACTCCTTCTTTAACGATGGAAGCCAGTCCCAGTCCGCCTCAGCCTGACTGTGGTAAGCAGGAGAGGAATTGCAGAGCCCAACTGGCCCCAGAATACAAGTAAGCAGGCATCAGGCTGGGGTCTAGCAGGGCAGGGACAGCACTGGGGTGATTTGGATGTGGATGTGAACAGTTCTCTGGATGCTTAGGAAGAGTGAGTCAGGAGGTGACACCACTATCACTGCTCTAAGATGAGGTCACCAGCCAAGTGCCCTCGGCCCCCCAACAGACAGAACAAAAAATGCTGGGGTCCAGAAAGAGAAGAGAGACCTTCTTCAATGTGGTCCACAGCAGTGAGAGATATAAACCCTCTCTCTTTCTCTCCCTCCCTTCCTCCCTTGCCCGTTTCTCCCTTCCTCTCCCCTTTTCTCTCATATTGATTTCCTTATCTTTTATGTGTATGGGTGTTTTGTCTGCCTGTGTGGATATGCTGTGTCCATGCAGTGCCTGTGGAGGCCAGAAGAGGGCTTTGTTCCTGGAAGTAGGTGGTTGGGAGCTGTCTTATGAGTGCTGGAGACAGAACCAGGGCCCTCTGCAAGCAAGCACTCCCAGTGATTGAGCCCGCTGGAGATTGGTTCTAATGCTTTGATTTAACCGGAAATCTGCATGTCCAAATGCTGCAGGTCCTTGTTGGTTTTTGATTGTTCAATAAAGATGCCAGCAGCCAATGATTGGACAAAGAAAGATGAGGTGGGACCTTTAGATTTGCAGACTAGGAACTGGAAAAAAGGGGATGGAGGATTACCATGATGCAGTGGGAGATGGATCAGATTTAGAGCTGCAGGAGAGTCAATGAACCATGTAAGAATTTGGGTAAGTGGCCACTGACCACTTCCCTGATTGGGCCTAAGGTAACAGGCAGAGGATTACAACTGCCCAGCCAATGAGCTAGATGGCATATTAAAATAAGTGTGTGTGTGTGTGTGTGTGTGTGTGTGTGTGTGTAGAATCCAGGGAGCTGTTGGGGGTGGGGGCTGGAGGAGCAAGACCCTCCAGGAACATAAAGCAGAGTAGCCAGACTCCACGCTACATGAGCCATCTCTCCAGCCCTGCCTTTTCTCTTCTTTCTCATCTTTGTTCCTCCTTTTTATAAGCTCAGCTTTGTGACCAGTCAGAACACACCAGAATCTTCTGTGGGTCAATGGCAGCAGGGACAAAGGCAGAGGGCCATGCTGTAGCCTGCAGCAGCCTGAGGCACTCCCTAAATCTTTTAGGGACCTTGACTCCAATCAGCCCCATCATTGGCCACACTAGGGAAAGACATAGCCAAGAGCATGAGTGTGGGCTTGGCCAAGAGCTTTCGCTCACACATACCTTAGTATACCTTAACATGCCTGTGCATTAGCCCTGTGCATTAGCCCTGTGCACACTGTCTGGTGCCTCCAAAGTGGCATCTCCAAGCTGTGCTCTTCTTTATCAACAAACCGAGAGTATAGAATGGCTCTGGAGATACCTTTGTCAGGACTCCGTTCTGATGAGATAAAACCGTAAAATGGGCATGCCTGTTTATTGTAAGGGAGATTTCTGATGAGATTTTTGGAAAATTGTAGGTTTCCAACCAGGTAGGGGGAAAGGCCGTACATTCTCAGACCTTAAGCACCTGTTGGTATATTCCTGTTAGAAACAGAGCTATAGAAAAGGAATCTCATTTCTCTGGTGGCATCTTCCAGTCCTTGGCTGTGTTAAAATTCTTGACTATCATCTGGCAAAGGCTTCAGTCAGACTCTGGGGTGAGTGATAATGGTAGTAGGAACACTTTGCAGCCTCAACCGGCTCTACAGGAGAATTGTAGGGTATGGGTGTGTGTTGTGTATGTGTGTACCTGTGTGTGAGTATCAGTGTATATGTGTGTGCAGAGGCCAGAGAGTCAGCACTATGTGACTTCCTCTGTTTCTCTCCACCTTGTTATTTGAGGCAGGGTCTCTCACTGAACCCGGAGCTCATTCTTTTATCTAAGCTGGCTGGCCAGTGAGCCCCAGGGATCCCTCTGTGTCTACTTTACCAGGAATTGGATTACAGGAACCAAACCACACTGCCTTTTTATGTAGATGTTGGAATCTAAACTCAGCTCCTCTTTCTTGCACAACAAGCATTTTATTGACTGGACCAGCACTTCCCCACACCTAGCCCCACATCCCAAGCTTTAACAACCAGCATTGACCGTTTGTAAATGCTTCAGTGTAATTGGCTCAGCTCCTGGAGCTGGCAGTCACTGTCTAAACTAGGACAGCCACAGTGACCTCTTGCCACTCACAACCTCCTTATCCTGGAGCTGGCATCCCAAAACACTGACTGACTGCTTTCTCCTTAGAGCAGGCAAGGGAGGGAGCAGAGTCCCTAGGCAGTGAGGCGAGACTCAGGAAAACCCCCATCTGTCAGAGGCAATCTGTCCATCTGGGACAGGGGGAGGCCTACCAAACTCCATAGCATCTGGGCCCAATGTAAGTATCCAAGCCCTCAAATATGGTCTTTTCTGATTGAGGGTTCCACAAGCAAGCAAATTCAGGAAGTGCCCCTTGGAAGAGGAAAGCTTAGAACTGCAGGGTGAGGGTTGCAAGCTTCCCTAGCATGTACAAAGCCTGGCTTCCATTCCTAGTGCCATGCTAACCTGCCGTTGGTGGTACAAGCTTATATTTCAGGATGGAGGAGGTTCAGAAGTTCAAGATCATCTTCAGCTACATAATGAGTTCAAGGCCAGTCTGAGCTACATGAGACCCTGTTTTTACTACTTCTATTACTAGTACTACTACTACTAGTACTACTACTACTACTATAAAGAAAGATATTTAAATCCTAGGGTGAAAAGACCTTGACTTGATTTAATCTGACATTTTATGGCATGTGTAGCCACAGTGTACTCTGTAGGACAGTCAGGGCCATCTTGGGAAGGACTGTTATATATGAGACTCCCTGCTTCCTCCAAGCAAGCTGGACAGGAGATCTGCAGAGTGGTGCTGGGAAGGGCCCCAGGGGCCCCAGGAGGGTTTACCTGCCATTATAGATGGCATCCCTCTGTGAAACCATCAAAGCCAGTCCCAGGCTGGATTAGAGTAGGAAGAAGGAAGGTGTGGAGCCATGGTTCATCCCATGAGAGCTGGAAATGATTCTGCTCTAGACTGAATGTCTGTGATACCCTCACTCACATCTGGAAGCCCTATATTTAATGTGTCGACAACAGGGGATGAGGCTATAGGGAGGTGATGGGTTTGGATGAGTTTGTTGGTGTGGGAGTGGAGGGATGGTGGGATTGGTGTTCCTGAAAGAAGAAAAGGGAAGCCCAGATTTACTCTCTCCTCCTGCCTCTATGTGTATCTCTATTTTATTTGTTTGTGTTTTCACGAATGTGCCTTATACGTGCATGTGTGGGGGCCAGAGGTCAATGTCTAGTGTCTTTCCTAGTCACTCTAACTTCCCACTGAACCTGGAATGCTGCTGCTCAAGAGTGGGAGCTTAACTGAACTTGACCCAGGTCCAGAAATGTCTGTTGAAGATGGGGCTGAGGCTAAGAGGTCAGGGACAGAAGCAGCTTCTAAGCAGAGCCTTGGGAAGCCAGAAGAGGCATTTATTCCAGGCTCCACCCACCAGCGAGGTTTCCTCCAGGGTAGAAATTCCTCACACATTCCTGGGTCATAAATGTGAGTGGAGGTGGCCAGGCAGGCATCCCGCAAGGCAAAAACAGTCAGTGCACTCAGCGTCACCCTGCCTGAGGCTGAGGCTGGAGGGTGCAGTGTTCATTTGATGAGCACCATTCTCTCACCCATCACATGCCAGAGTGTACACAGTCTTGACTTGTCTCTGCCACAGCCCTGGTGAGAACCATCTGGCTTAGCATCCTCCTGGCTTGCCTCCTGCCAGCATCGAGATGATCCTCTTAACCTGAAAATCATATCCTTCCCTCTGCAATTTGATTCCCATCTGTGATTTTCCTGTCACACTCAAAGTCTTCCTCATGATGCTCAAGGCACCAAACGTCCCTATCATTTCCTGATTCTGCAGGCCAACACCCCCCCACACACACACACACACTCTCTCTCTTCTGTCTCTGGCACAGCAGCCTCGACAGCACCTCAGGGCCTTTGCATGTGCTAGCTTGCTGTTCTGGGAGTAGTCTCTCCTCACATTCCTCCCAGGAACACCTCTTGACACACACCCTGGCTGCACTTCTTTCCAAACAGCACCTCTGCCTCTCTCTGGCCTCTTCCTGTCTCCACTGACTACAAATCGTCCACCCGTTACTACCTGTCGGCCTCCAGCAGTGCTGTCCTGATACACTCTGTGACCACAATCACCAGCCACCTACAGCTACCGAGCCCTTGAAATGTGGCCAGTGTGACATAGAACCTGGGCTTTAACTTTTCCTTCTTTATATAGGTTTGACGTATGAACCTCCATACGTAGCTTATGGTGATGATGCAGGGGTTGTAGTTTCTTCCACAAAGGACACCAGTGTTGCTAGGAGTTACTAGGGAAGAGATTCTGCTGTGTCCGTGACTATACCACACAGCTGAAAGTATCTTCTGGCACATACAGTAGGCCCTGAAAAAAGACTCATGATGAGGAATTATTATCACACAATTATGTCCATATCCCCCTTTGTCTTCCTCAGCAAGTTCCCATTAAAGAAGCTCCCTCTGGCCCATTCCCACTCTGCTTCCTGGTGCCCAGCAGCAGGGACTTGGGCTGGAGAACCTAGTCCCTGTGATTTGAGCTGCAGAGGTGAAAGAGGAGACAAAGCAGCAGCCTCTGCTGGGGACAATGGAATCCCCAGGGATCTTTGAGCCCCAGGCTGAGCATTCCAAAGTGCTCTGTGGTGATAAGTAGAGCAAAGATAAAGGAAATCCAGGAGCCTGCAGGCCACTAGGGTTTTGGTTTTTTGTTTGTTTGTTTGTTTGTTTGTTTTGAGACAGGGTTTCTCTGTGTAGTCCTGGCTGTCCTGGAACTCACTCTGTAGACCAGGCTGGCCTTGAACTCAGAAATCCGCCTGCTTCTGCCTTCCAAGTGCTGGGATTAAAGGCGTGCGCCACCACCTCCCAGCCCACTAGGGTTTTAAAAAGAACATTTCCTGGTGTTCCATGGGCTTGGGAAAATGAAGTCCAAGAAAATCCAACCAGAGGCTTGGTAGGGAGCAGTAACTGCTTTCTAGTGCTGGTCAGAGACAGAGAGCAGGAGACGTTCATTATCTCTAAGGGCAGAAGGTAAGAAAGGGCCCCGAGGCAGCCACTTCAACAAACATCAAACACAGCAAGCCAGAGTGCCAGGTCAAGTAGGCTGTAGTTTCTCAGCTAAAGTGTACAGAGGCCAGGGCACACCTATTTTTTAAGTGACCAGTGGAGCTTGTAGGGGTGAGGGATGGGTGGTTGATGGAGCATTTGCCTGGAATACACAGACCCCTGGGTTTAATCCTTAGCACTCTGTAACCTGGATGCAGTGGTACGAAACTGTAATTGCAGCTCTTGAGAGATAGAAGTAGGGGGATCCTTGCTACATAGGGAGTCTGAGGTCAGCCTGAGTTACATGAGATGCTGTCTCAAAACAAACAAATCAGCAAAATGTCATCATTGTTTCTGGAACATAAAGGTGGCTGGCCAGTGGGTTCACAGTGTCAATCAGACCCAGGCAGCCATGACAACTCAGGTCAGGTCAGATACCACCCAGAATCTCTCGCATTAGGTCCTTTGCTTCTTGATGAAGTTCAAGCCACCTTCCAACTTCCACATTTCCCAGCATCCTCTGCTCCAGGGGTCACCCAGACTCCGGCTTCCACACCTTCACCCTAACTATGGCTCAGGCTGGAGCACATCTCCTCAATGGCTTCCTTGGCAGGAAGCTCACTCTCCTGAGAGGCAGTTCCTTTACACGGCCAGGGTTTCTCCTCCATCATCTGCAGACTTCATCACATTCTAACCCCAAAGTCTGTGTTGTCATCATGCAGAGTCCAGCACCAGCCCCACTCTGGTAGGTGTTGTCTGAGCTGTATGAATGATCGAGAGTTATCCCAGAAGAGGCAAAGCTGGAAGCACCCTGTGAAAGACCCCATAGGGAGTTCCCACTCAAGTCCTGGGAGACATGCACCTGAAGAACACGACAGGCCATCTTGATGTAAAAAACATGAGGCATTTTTATTTCAGAGCTCTGGTTCAACCCCCAATCTCACACAGGAGACCAGGAATTGACCATGAATCTCAGAGGTTAGGGGATTTTATAGGAAAAAGGTCTGGGGAGACAAAGGAATTGGTGTGGCTATACATGATTGACTATTTTGAATGTTGTTCATGCAGATCAGAGTTGAAAATTCCTAAAAAAAGTGAAATTCCTAGCAAGAGGGGAAAGTGCTATTCAAAGTTCATACTGACCCTTAGCTAACACTTAAGAAAACCAAATGGCCCAGGGTCCATCACTCAATGTCTGGCCAGGCGTGTCTCAGGCGCCTCAGCCCGGCACCTCCTTGCCTTATCTCTGAGATTTGCACTCCCCTGGTCAGCTTTTCCCTGGCCCTGCTTCTTGCAGGCCTGGCTCCTGGCTCCTGTGGTTTTCAGTACTGGTCTCAAATTTAACTCTTTCAATCCCAGGCTTACGTGGGCAAGTACCTGCTAAATTTTTATATTCCTTTTCACCTGCAGTCACTCCCAAGACAGCCTGTTGGTCTGCCTGTGAACAGCAGACAGCACAGGAGCCCACTGGCATGGTGCAGAGGCCTGGAGGCTAGCGGCAGGATCCTGGAGTGACCCCAGCAGCTCGCTATGGGCAATGCTCTCTTGCTCACCTAGCTAACCTTAGTGTTTCTCCCTTGTATAAGACAGCTCTTCCTGCTCCCCACTCACCCCCAATAGGCTGCCACCATGTGTAGCCATGGCAGCCATGCTACCTCAGATGGCCTAGGATGTGGCAGGCAGGAGGTGAAAGCAAGAGAAAACCACTAACCAAAGGCAAGCACCCCGCCAACCAGTTCCCGCTAACTCCTATAGCGCAGCCGGAGAAGGGTGGGGGTGTCAGCTGGCAGGTGAAGCACCAACAGAATGTGTCTCTGGCACCTAAGCAGGACCAGATTTCACCCAGCATCCTGGGCGGTTGGCACATGTGTGAAGAGGAACCAGGAGGTGGGATTTTAGTGCATTTTGTGGAACAGGATGGAAGCTGGGGAGGGCGGGAGCCAGACTGGGAGCAGAAGTGATCTGGAGAAGAGCTGTCTTGTAGACAGCCCTTGCTCTGGCCACCTGGAAGACTTCTGGTGTTCCCACTTCCCAAAAATCCATTCCCTCATCAATGCTAGAGCACCATCCTGGACTCCTTTTAGCATCTACTTGACTCCACTCTCAAGTTCCTAGTCACAGCCTAGAGCACTCTCTGAGTGCAGAGCCTGGTTCACTGCCAGGTGGTCACTCAGAGAGTCCTGAGTCTTTGACTGGGGTCCCTGGGAAAGAGAGGGGCTCTCCCAACATGGAAAGAAAGCCTGGTGAACAGATTCTGCTTTAGGAAAAGGCCAGAGCCAGGAAGAACTGAGTCGGAGTGACCTACAACCCAGAATACTGAAACTTGGGAGGCTAAGGCAGGAGTGTGGTTACACATTCAAGCTCAGCCTGGGCTTGCTGGGCTGTAGACTTGTCTAACTCAAAGTAGGACAAGGAGACAGAGAGAGAGAGAGAGAGAGAGAGAGAGAGAGAGAGAGAGAGAGAGAGGAAGAAGGAGGAGGAGGAAGAGGAAAAGGAGTAGAAGAGATAGACAACAAGGGAAAGACCAGAACAGAGTAAGGAAAGCAAAACTAGATTTGTGCACCTGTCCCGTAGTTCCAGCACTCAGGAGGCAGAAGCAGGTGGGGTCCTGGAGTTCAAGGCCAGCCTCACCTATATAGTGAGTTTGAGAGCAGGATGTGCTATGAGACCTTGTTTCAAATCAAAACAAAGGGGGAAGAAGGCAGAACAAGAAAGATGGGGAAGGAAAGAATGGACCCACACAATGTGGGCTGAGTTCCTGGACCCAGAGCAGCTGGAGTTGAGATGCTGGATAACATGAGCTGAGATACAAAGAACCAATTAATCCTCTTTAGTCCCACTCAGTCATACAAGCCTGGTATGAGCCCTCAGGACGTGTGACATGTCCCACTATAGATTGCTAAAGCAGCAACTTTACTCAATAAAGACACCCCCATCCCCAGTCTCTCATTCACCTCTCCCTCTACCCTGTGATTAGAACTGATGCTTCAGAGCACCCCAAGACGGAGTGGACTGGTTCCCTCCGCTACCCACTGTAGCTACTGGACTTTTGTGTGCATTTAACCTCCATCTTTGTATTTAACCTCTCTTTGGTTTACCTGCACCCAGGGCAGGCTGGGAGGCCTTCTCTTATACCATCAGGATCGTTTCCACCCCAATCCACCAGATGCCAGCGCCAGATGGACTGTGCTTCTGGTCCAGAGGAATTTCCAGCTGCTGAGCTGCTGCCAGCTTTGCTAACCTACCATGATCTTCCTCCACCCTTCTCTCTGGGTGGCTCATGGGAAAACAGTAAGGATAAAGCAGGTGCATCCCTTAGTCACCCCTTGTGGCTTCCATTTCAGCCCCCCTTCCTGGCAGCTGTTACCTTCAGGCAAATTGCCCCTCTGAGCCCCTTTTCACTGTGATAAAGCCACTTACAGTGAAATCTGCCACTTTAAGCATCCGTGAGTGTCCAGCTCTGTGGCAGTAAGTGCACTTGGCTTTGCTCGGCAGCACACAGTGCCATCCGTCTCCAGAGCTCTTGTCATCTCACAAAACACAAACTCAGCCCATTAAACAATCCTCTGTTCTCCTCCCTCAGTGCCAGACCCTTTCACCTTCCAGTCTCTGTCTCCGTGTACTTGACTGGCCACATTCCTCACAGAAGAGGAATCCCTCCCACAGTAGTTGCCCTCTGTGACTGGCTGATTTCACATAAAGTAGTGTCCTCAAGACCTCAAGTTTATTGGTATCATCCCACATATCACAATCTCTTCCTTTTCAAGGCTGAGTAATATTCCACTGCCCGCATTCGACTTCATCTTCTATGGAAAGGTGGGAGTTGACTTCCACAGCAACTTGAGCCACAAGCATCTGGGTCCTGTGAAACCCAAGCCACTTGTGTGGGGTGTTTTACAGTGAGAGGGAGGGTAAGTCCATAATAGCCCAGCATCTATTCTGTCCCCTTCCCAAACAACTGCTCACCAGAGAGAAGAAAGGGAAGGACAGGGTGGGAAGATAGTTCAATGGTTAAAGTGATCACTGTATTGAGGACTGGAGTTGCACTCCTGTATAAACATTGGGTGACATGGAGGTCTGCCTGTGATTCCAGCCTTCAAAGGTGAAAACAAGATCCCCAGAGTAAGCTGGCAAGGGAGATTAACCATGCCACAGAACTCTGAATTCGATTGAGAGACCTGGTCTCCCTGAGTGGGGTAGATGAACCATCAATGATGATTCCTTACATTAACCTCAAGCCTCCACATGCACATGCATCTGCACCTGTTGGGGATTGGTTCTAATGCTTTGTCTTAGTTCAGCTCCCAAAACCACACGGGCAGCTACACGTTCAGGTGCTGAGGGTTCCTGTCCCCAGTTGGTTTTTGATTGGTCAATAAAGATACTAACAGCCAATGGCTGGACAGAGAGATGGAAATGGGACTTTTAGATTTCTCTGACAAGGGATGAAGGGAAGAAGAAGGAGCAGATGGGGAAGCATGATGGAGAAGCAGAGAGATCAGATTTAAAAGCTGCAGGAAAAAAGCATCCAGCCATGTAAGAGTCAGGGAAGCAGACCCAGGGGCCACTTGGGCCTGGGGTAGCAGAGATGAAATAGAGATTTAGCAAGTACTAATTCAGGAATATCAGAGGGGAGTGTGTTAGCCACATGAAAGTTCAGGAGTGGCCCAGTCATTGAGCTAGTTAAGGCATCAAAATATAAAGGATGTGTGTGTATTTATGTGTGTGTGTATTTATGTGTGTGTGTGTTTTCATTCGTGAACTCTGCCTGCATTCTACTTTATCTTCTATCCAGAGAACTCTGGTGGGTGGCAAGAAGCTCAGAGCAGTTTAATAGACTACTACTACATGCACCCCCTACATGTAAACACTGTACCCTCTGAACATGTGTACTCCCTCACACATACACATGCAGAAACAGGTGCACACACACACACATGCAGAAACAGAGGGGGGGGGAGAGGAGATGGTAAGAGGGCAGGCCTAGCCTCTGTGCTGCTGCATCCTGCTTGCTTCTCCATGTACATCAATCCACCACCTGCTGAAAGCTGAGACGGGAGCCCATACATAAGTCCCCAACTGTCCTCCTCACTGCCTGGGTGATGCTCAAAGAGGGAATGACAAGGTGAGGACAGGCAGAAAGTGACCTAGGTGACAAGAAGAAATTGCACCTTCTGGAGATCTGCAGTGTGGCCTCTGCAGGGAAAGAAATTAAAACACCTGTTTCATTTCTGGAAGCAGCTTCCTGGGCCTGAGGTTGCAGGGGATGGAGAAGTGGCTTGGGGCTCCCTGTGTTCTGTGTCCCACCCTGGGACTCCAGGCTCTCTGGCAAGTAGGTGTGGGAATGAACGAAGCAGGCACCTGGCTGGGCAAAGGGAGGGGGGAGCTTTTCCACCACCAATCTCCTTGTTTGTGGGGAAGGCTTCTTAAATGGGGAGAGGTGAGCTCAGCGGGTGCAGACATCTGCAAGCTTCTGCAAACCCAAGGACCACCCCAACACTCATGCCCTCCTCAGAAGCATTCTAAAGTGTCCCACTCCTGGAACCGGGCCGGCTTGAGTGGCTGCTAGGACTGGTGGCTGTGGGCATTTCTACCAGCAGTGAGGGGCAGGGAAGACATGGCACAGCTCTCCCAGGCTACCCTCAGAGATGAGCAAACTCCTGCTGCAGGAACTGGGCTGTGTCTGCCTCCCCACAGCTACCTCCTTGGAGAGCATCCCATCTAGGTGCTCAGCCCACTGACCCAGGGCTGTACCTAAGTGACCTGCTTGGACTAATGCTTCCCTCCCCATCCCTCAGCATCAGTTTCTCTTCCTAAAAGCATATAAACAGGTTGTGGTTTCTCTACCTTGACTGGAACCCCCGGAGGCTCCACTCCAACTCCCTCCCTGCACACCTGTGTCCTCCACTGCCCTTTACAGTGAAGGTCTTGGAGAGCAGCCAGGCTGTCTGAGAGCAGCCCCATTCTAACCTCACTCTCATCAAGTTAGGCATCTTTACTCCACCCAAAGTACCTTGTCAGGGGCACTGATGGCCTCCCCCTCATCCTTGTAACCCTCCTCCTCCTCCTCCTCCTCCTCCTCCTCCTCCTCCTCCTCCTCCTCCTCTTCCTCTTCTTCCTCCTCCAGCCCCTCATTCCTGTTTTCCTTCTAACCGTCAACTGCCATCATGGGCTTCTAACACCTCATAGAGCAGCCTCAGGGCCCTGCAGTTCCTCTCTGTCTACTCCTTAACACTGCTGACCATTGGCACATAGCAGCCCAGGCTGGGCACTCAGGTCATTGTTGTGCCTCTGGTGTGTGGTTCCTCCACCCCTATATGGACCTCTGTAGCCCCTCCACCCACTTCTCCTCCCAGGGTCATCCTTGCATGTCCTCCCACTGCCCCCAAAGACTATACCCCAGCCCAGGCATAAGCCTTCTGATTTAGGGTTTTCATTGCTGTGCACAGACACTATGACTAAGAACTCTTTTTATAAAGACAACATTTAATTGGGGCTGGCTTACAGGTTCAGAGGTTCCGTCCATTATCATCAAATTGGGAGCACTGAAGCATCCAGGCAGGCATTGGTGCAGGCAGAGCTGAGAGTTCTACATCTTCATCTAGAGGCTGCTGGGAAATACTGGCTTCCAGGCAGCTAGGATGAGGGTCTTAAAGCCCACACCCACAGTGACACACCTACTCCAACAGGCCACACCTTCTAATAGTGCCACTCCCTGGGCCGAGCATATACCAACCATCACACCTTCTATGCTTGGGCTTACTCATCAATCTCTGTGCATCGCCGAGTCTAGCCCCTCACCTGACTCACTCTTATCCCCACAAGGGGTGCCCTGATTCCCACAGAAGCATCCTTGGGACTGTCTGTTTAGCTCTACTTCAGCCTCCTGACCTGTGTGCCAATCTCCTCTTGGTAGGAGGACCCCCACACCCTCCACCCTCACCTCCAGGGCACAGCTTCTGGTTCACAAGAGTTCTGGTTAGACACTGAGTCGGAGCATGCAGCCCAGAGACTGGTATGACTGAGGACTGCCGTAGCTGCCACCACCTCCTCTGTCACCTGTGCACAGCTGGAGACCTGGCTGTGACCAATTACACTCATGTGGATGGCCCCCACTCTGTGACCAATGGACACCCCCTACTGTAAGACCCCATACTGCAAGGAAAACCAGTGGCCAGGAGGGAGCCATTGTGCCTCTAGTTCGTGATTCAAACTTTTTTCCTTTCGCTGCAAGGATCCTGGACAACTGTGAGTTGGTCAGAGGAAGCTGCTTCACTGGGTTCTAGAAGGGTCTGTTGTCGGCACTCCAGCCCATGCCCTGTGGTTTTGCTAATGCCATTTGAAGACCAGACATTCCTCTTGCTCTTTCCACCCCACAGAGATGAACCCAGAGAGGAAGCTCTGTCCCTGGTTGGCAATGAAGGACAGTTCCCACAGGGCCAATCACACCTTCATTACCACCCCGTCCACGTCCCGTGCCTCCACATGCCTCTTTCCACCCAGCCCACTTAATTGAAGCCAATTATTTTCTACAAAGGGACAGAGAGAGATGTGTCTTTGTTCGCATCTTTGTCCCAGCTGAACAGGAACCGCCGTCTTTGTTTCCAGAGGTGCTCATTAGAGAGCAGCTGAGATGAGTCTGGGGTGAGACAGTGCAGGACTGTCACCATGGTGTGTCCAGAGTCAGCTGTTAGAGACTCTGTGTCCTGACCTGGAGGTGAGCGTAGAGTTTTCGACATGGGACAGAGTACCTGGGACATTAGCAAGCTGTGAGGTATTAAAAAAAAAATAGGTAGCTGGCATCTTGGGAAAGCCCCAGTGTTCTGGCCTATATATGTCAGTGGCAAAAATGGGATGTGTAGGTTGATATCTGCAGAGTGTTTGTAGCACAGGCTGTGTACTAGGTATGTGCTAACAGCTACTGTAATTCACTGGTGATGGACACTCCACTGTCAACATGAAAATACAGTGTGGTTAGCCCTGAGGATAGCAGATAAGGGTTTGAACCTGGCCTTGTCCCGTCCAGGCTGGGTGGCCTCTCAGAATCTCCTTCCTCCCTGTAGAGCAGTATCAGGCTGGGCAAAAAGGCTTGCTTGGGAGAGGCGCTGAAACAGGCCTGTAAGAGCTGTGCAGGAGGCAGTTAGGTAGAGGCCAGATCAGGCAAGATCCTGCATCCATATTCATCTCCCAGGGAAGACTGCAGCCCTGCTTCCAGGGCAGGTAACTGGGTGAAGCTCACATTCTTTAGGCTTCAGTCCCTGTTGTAGAAGCTGGTGCTTTGTGGGGGAAAAAGCCACGATTTTTTCCCCCGGACTCAATTTATAGACCAGGCTGGCCTCAAACTCATGCGGATCCTCTTGCCTCTGGGATTAAAGGCATGCACTACCACACCTGGCCTGCTTGTAAGAGGCCATTACTAGCAGGCCCATTGACTACACGTTCCCTCAGAAAAGAAGGCTATTGGAAAGGGTCAGGCTCCCTCCTGTACCTCCTAATCATGTGTATATAATTCTGCCCTAATGTCACACGGTTTTAGGGCCTTTGGAATGTGCTGGGAGAGTGTGGGAGGTTAATGGAGATAGGTGGAAAGGACCCCAACTATGTAACCATGGGGAAGCCATTGTCCATGCTGGGTGAAGATGTTCCATGTGGCTGTTTTGGGGCCCTCCATGCTCCTATAAGCAACCCATCACCCATGGTCTGTAAGCCCAACAAACCCACTGCTTCCCCAGGTTGAACTCTGAATTAACTGTGGTTTGGTTTGTCTTTGGGGGCCTTATAAGGAAGGGGTACAGTCACTTACATCTCTCCATGGAACAAGTCCTCTAACTAGTCCTTCATCTGGAAGGTGGGAACAGGGTGGATATCCACAGGAAGACAGCATTCAGAGAGCTGGACCCAGACATGTTTGTAAACGCTCAACATGGATTCTATTTGACTGACAGCCCACAGCTATCCATCATGTCCGGAGCTTAGCGGACAAATTATAGCATTGAATCTTCTGGTTGCATTTCAGACACAGAAACATCGTGTTCCCCAGGAGGCAACGGAGCTTATCCCAGGATAGGACAGTTCAAAACGCACAGTTATAGGATACCAGCCTGCTTCCCTGGGAGACAGGAGTCTGCTTAACCAGTGAGCCTTCTCCACACCATCCCAACATAGATCCATCAGGCTATTTCCTGCCTGGTCCAATGGAGAAAAAGAGTTTATCCACACTGAAATAAGAGGAAGAAATCAAAGGCAGGCTTTCTGCAGAAAGCAGCACTTAAGCCTTTAAAGATAGGCCCCCTCATAACAAGTAGAAAGGAACTGAAAGGAAGGGGGAGGCAGGGGACAGGATGTAGACAGCACAGGGGACAGGAGGGTAGAGCATGCTCACAGGTTAGTTTATAGTCTCTGTGGCCTGGTAGGATGGGTTAACAGTGGGGCAGGGGTTCACCACAAACCAAGAGATTCTAGTGAGCCTTGGCCTCCAAAGCCTTAAATAGAATTGGCTTAGAAGGAACTTTTCCAGCCTCCCTGCTCAGTGTCAGCTGTCACCAACGGCACCAGTGTGGGAGCTGGGCTGTTGCCTTCACTACTGCCCAAGCCCCCATGGAACTCCAAGTAGCTTTCTTGACCTCTCTTTACTAGATGCTAGGAGGACCCTTCCCCAGTCTTGACAATTGATCTTGTCCAGATATGTCCAGATGTCCATACAGAATGCTAAAATCGCCCCCGGTACAGAGCCAGCACTCTAGGGCCTCCCGAACTTATGGTGTGGGCAGAATGGCTCCCTCACCTGCTCTGCGATATTTCCCCCTACTCTCCATGGCTCCACACAGAAGCAGCTGAGCTTGCACCCTGAGAGCTCTTCTTGCCTGGCTACAAATGATCTGTAATTGCCTCACTGCAGTGCCCCCTGCTAAGACCGCCAAGCTTCCCCACTGAGCTTCCAAACACCCTCTTCCACAGCTCTGCAGAGCACACACATTGTGGGACCTGTGGCACCAATTTCGATAATGATGATAAATATGGTGATTTTCCAGAGGGTCAGCAGGCCCTGGGCAGAGAGGCAACTTTAGCTGTTAAACTCTGATATGTCATTTCTGTCGCTGTGCCGGGGGAACAAAGCTTTTTTTTTTTTTTCTTTTTCTGTCATAAGGCAGTCAAATTACAACACATTTAGGAAGACAAGGGGGTGGGCACCACCCCATCACTGGCTCTCATTCTCCAGCAAGAGACTTAATGTTTATTCGTATGTCGTCCAGAGCCTCATCCTGCACAGCTCTGATTGCATTTCTGCATATTTGACTGGGCACTGACTGGTTCTCCTGTAATTACAGACACAAGGCATACATAATGTGGTATTCTGCCTTACATTTTCATTTAAAATTCATATAATAATACCTCTGTATGTCACTAGACAAGTCCCGACATGCTGGAGCTACAGTGTTGACACAAAGGGCATCCCAGGCTAACAGGACCATCAGCAGGCATGAGCCCCTGCAAATCTGTGGCCTTAGAGACATAGGGTGGTGTCTCATACAAAAGCAAGTTTTCCAAGTGATCAGATCCTTGGGTGGAGCTTGGAACCTTGTTATGCCCTACTGAGGGGATGCTGTCCATCTAAAAGAAGGCTTCAGGGACAGAAAAGGTAGTAATTTCCCTTGCTCCCCCATCCTTTATAAAGCAAGATATTTAGGTGTGTGCTTCAGAATTTAAGAGCATTAAGTTTTCTGACAAGGAGTTGTGTTTTGCTGTTATTTATATCTTTGTTTCATTTAAGGCTGGACTCCTGCTGCTGCAGGTACCTGGGCTATCAGGAAATCCTGATGGGATTCCAGCCTGGCGGTGCACACTTGTCATCCCAGCTACACAGGAGGCTGAAGACGGAGGCTCAAAAGTTCGAAGCCATCCTGTCCTGCAGAGTGAGCTTGAGGTCAACACTGGCTAGGACTCTAGCTCAGAGGACTTGTCCAGTGTGAGCAAGGGCCCGAGTTCAAGCTCTATTCACACACACATGCAGGTGCACACACACTCACACCTCTCCCAGCCACCACAGGGGACTGTAAAAAAATGTGTGGACACGCCACTCTGGAAGCAGGCGGAGCACCTGTGTAGGGGAGGCTCCGTGTTGAGTACTGACGGGTTTTTCAGGGTAGGAGCAGATGGCAAATGCCCTACTTTTGTTGAGGCCTTCTCACCAGATCTACTTCTCCTGCAGACTCCTCCTCCTGCAGACTCCTCTTCCTGAAGACTCCTCCTCCTGCAGACTCCTCCTACAGACCCCTTCTTGGGCAGAATCCTCTTCCTATAGACCACTCCTCCTGTAGACCCCTCCTCTTACAGAATCTGCCTCCTCCTGTAGACCCATCCTACTGCAGATTCCTTCTTCTGTAGACCCCTCCTCCTGTAGACCCCACCTCCTGTAGACCCCTCTTCTTGCAGACTTGTTCCCCTGCAGACTCCTCCTTTTTTTCCAGACAGGGTTTCTCGGTGTATCCCTGGCTGTCCTGGAACTCACTCTGTAGACCAGGCTGTTCTCGAACTCAGAAACTCCTCCTGCCTCTGCCTCCCAAGTGCTGGGATTAAAGGCGTGCACCACCTCTGCCCCGGCCAGACTCCTCCTTTCAAGGCTATAGGCTCCAGTCTGGATTGAACTTGTTTGGGGCCAGATGCTGAGCCAGACCACAGACCCCATAGGTGACTGGAGCTAACACTTTCAAGCCCTTGGAGAGGTCACCACCTAAGGAAAATGCAACTAAGTAAGCCATAAGGAATCCTGCACCAGTAACCAGGAATGTGCGCGAACCAGGAAGGTGGCCTTCTTAGGAGCCTGTCTGCCCACTGCAGTGGGCCAGGGCACATCCACCCACCTGTTTCTTGCTCTTTCTCTAAATGCATGCATCCTTTTGACAGGCATCCTTTCTGAAGGATATTCAGTGTCCTATTTTTGGGGTGTTTCAGCTTCGGGCTGATGATTTCCCTGTGTAAAGGAGGGCTGAAGGGTTGCTGAGTGTCCTAGCCAGCCTTATAAAGTTTTGGTGCTGCGGGTGACGAGTTCACTGTTAGCAACACAATTTCACAAAAGTGTCTCTATATGAAAGTGTACACAAAACAAGCTACACACAGAGACTGGGAACACTGAGCAGGGCTCACAGGCACCTATTGCACTGTAGCACCCATAGGTCAGTATAGGACAAGTTATTGTGTAACAGAGCTGAATGAATCTGGGCTAGATGTAAGGTGTGCTTTGGCTAGTACAATGCAATAGAAAAGAGCTGTACGGGGCTGGGGAGTTGGTTCAGTGGATAGAGCATTTGTCATGCAAACCTAAGAATCTGAATTTGACTATCCATCATCCATGTGAAACCCAGGTGGCCATGGTGGCCACCTTATAATCCCAGGGTTCAGAAGGCAGAGGCAGAGGATCCTAGGACAAGCTGGCTAGGTAGGCAAGCCAACTGGAGAGCCCCAGGTTCAGTTGGAAACTGTCTCAAGAAAGGAAGCAGAGAGAAATGGTGGAAGACACCAAATATCAACTTCGCGTCCCATACCCATGTGCAGCTACACAGGTGTGAACACGCATACCCCACATACACACACAAGAAAAATAAAAAAAAAAAAAAAAAAAAAAAAAAAAAAAAAAAAAAAAAAAGAAAGCTGTGCCTGAGTTTCTGTTCTTTATTTTGAGCTCTGCCAACTATCATGTTGGTAGCTGGAGTTACCCATGTGAATAGCCAGAGTTAACCCAGTACACCATAAGAGACCATGAGGGGCATCTGGCAATCAGAGTCAAGTCAACTCTGTCACACTAGAGAATGTCACCTGTGAGTAGCCAGGCAGCCCACTAATTGCCCATCACTGAGTAAACCCTGCAAAACTCAGGCAGGTGGAGCAGCTGAACTGCTTGGCCAGACAACAGACTTATGAGTTGACATTCTCTGCTTTAAGTGACTATCTTTGGGAATGCTTGTTATACAGCAGAAGCTAGCTGATACATTGAAATTTTATAGCTGAGAGCTGGGCCAGTGTGTGCCAGGTTTGACTCCTAAATTGAGTCTTTTAGCCATTATGCTCTCTCATTCCCTTCTTGACTACAATGACACTCAGAGCTCTGAGCTGTGATGGAGAACTAGCCGTCACCTCCCCTGCCAGCAGTATGAATGGCTGTCCCATGCTGAGTACCTTCAAACGGACCACCATCTGAGCTGTCAGTGCTGGGATGAAACATTCATGATGGAGCTTGGCAGAGCCTTCCTCATTAGTGCTAATGGCCTTCTTGCTTGTGTCTGTCTGAAGTCCCAGGGAGGAGCTGCATGTGGCTCCTTCTCACTTGGATCTTTCTCGTTCCCCCACTCACCAGCAAGTCAGATGTGCAAACAGTCTGCTACCTGTCCATCAACCAGATCATTAGATTGGCTCTGGGGACGATGCTGAGAGCTACTCTGATGACATCACCATATGCATATACAAGGTCTGCCCACATCTCTCCCTGCCTCCCTGTGAGCCAAGTGGGTGGGAGGCACCAGGCAGAGAAAGGCCAGGCATGGTGACTCTCTCACCTCTCCACAAATGGGCCCCCCCCCCAAAGAGGTTAGCTTACCCACTGCCACCCAATGTGGACACAGGCCAAATCTCTCGTGGCTCTACAATGTGACCATGTCTGCTGTAGGCTCTAAGACTTTTCTTCTGAGATGTGACAGAATGCCTGACACAAACATCTTAAAAGAGGAAGGGCTTGTTTTGGCTCACAGTTCCAAAGGGTTTAACTCTCAGTTGCCTGGCCTCACGACCTGGAGCAGAACACCCCAGTGGTGGGGTTTGGGTGGCTCTTCCCAGATGTCAACCTGACTATTTCTGGAATAAACTACAATCCAGAAATAGAGGGCACACCTGTGCTCAAGATCTTGAGTCTGGAAGACACAGGCTTTTGATCAGGATCTTGAGATATAGTGGCCATGAAAAGCTTAGGCCCAGACAAAGGTGGTACATACCTTTAATTCTAGGAGACAGAGGCAAGCAGATCTCTGAGTTCAGGGCCACACTGAGACAGACCAAGTTCCAAGTAAAGAACAGCTTAGATCTAAGTGTGGTGGTCACACCTTTAGTCTGGGAAATACTTTCTACTGGAGGCCTACATAAGGACAGTGGAAGAAAGACTATTTACTCTTCTTCACCTGCTTGCACTTACTTGCCAGCACATTTGTTGGGACCTGTTCTTCAGGATCCCAGCTTCTACAGAAGACCAGCTGAACCAACTAGCCCCATGGACTGAGCGACTACTAGACTCTTGGACTTCCCACTCACTGCTGACCATTGTTGGGTCAGTTGGACTGCAGACTCTAAGTCATTCCAATAATTTACCTTAGCATATAGAGGCATTCCATAGGTACTGTGACTCTAGAGAACCCTGACTAACACAGAAGTAGAGGTTGCTTTACACTGCTTTGTAGAGAGAAATAGAACAAACCAGGAAGGGGCCAGACACAAAATATTCTCCAGGACCTGTTGTCCCCAAAGACTCACTTCCTTAAGCTATGCCCTACCTCCCAATGTCTGCATACTCTCCCCAGTAGCGCCACCAACTAGCACCAAGCCTTTCACCTGTGACCCTGTGGGGGACATTCCACAGTCACACTGTGGCGGTTCTCACTGACCATAGTGCTGGAGATGGCCAGGCCTGTAGTCGTGAAGTTTTCCAGGTTATCCCTGTAGCTCCAGGCTTGAGACCACAGTTTCCTTGTTGACTGTTGGGGACACTTTTAGCTCCTTGAAGCTGCTCACCACATGACCATTTCCATATGCCTGTCTTACAGCTTGGTGGCTTGCTCACCTACTTCTGCAAAATGAAAAGAGCTACTCTTAAAAAAAGACAAAAAAAAAAACAAGCCCAAACTTTTCAAAATTGCATTTATCTATTGCATGTGTATGCAGGTGTGCATGTGTATAAGTGCATGTGTGTGTGTGTGAGTGTATGTGAACATGTGCACACTCCTGTGTGTGCATGTATACATGTGCATGCCATAGCCCATGTAGATGTTAGAGGACAGATTGCAGGAGTTGATTCTCCCCTTCCATCACATGGGTCCCAAGAATTGAATCCAGGTTATCAGATGTGGTAGAAAGAGAAGGTTGTCAGATCTTTGCACAATGAGCCATCTTGTTTGTATTCTCTCTCTTCTCTTCTCCTCCCCGCTCCACATACCCCCACCCCTCACCCCACACATCCAGCAAAATGTTTGTTAGTGCAGACAACAGAACACATGGAGTCCCAGGAAACATTGAGTCTAGGCAGGGAGAACAAAAGGTGCTCTTTTAAGGTCCCTGTGGAGAAGTAAAGAGGGGGATATTGTGCCAGAAGGAAGTGAGTGCACACTCAGTGGGTATCACCACATGGGCCCACTGAGCCCACTGATGTCCACGTTCTTATGGATGAGCTGAGGCTGATTTGGAAACTCCAGGGACATATCTGAATAAGTGGAACAATGGGTCTGGTTTATATATGACTTCCACAATCCTGGGAGTGAGGGCAGGCAGGCTGGCGTGTCCCTACACCACCTCAGTCTTTCCTGCTTTGGGCCTTGCCACCTAGAAGGCTTATTTCCAAGAGGGATAGGCTCCCCACTTACCTGATCTGTTGGCCATCACTGTTGAACAGTAACTGGGAAACCTTGCTGTTCTTTCTGAACCCTGATAAACCCCATGCCTACTCTGACCAAATCAGGTGCAGGGCAGTACCAGGCAGATGCAGATCTGTTGCGTCTACTTGATGAAAAGCTCAGCTTGGACCTGATGGATTTATGGATGGAGGAGATGCAGGGATGAGGACACAGGAAGCTGAAGGTGGCATGTGATGCCCCAAGGGGATACATATAGCCCAGGCTAGACTCAGGTATAGCAAGCTTAAAGGCCTTTAGGTGTATCTTGTAAGGCTTGGAGTGGAAGGATTTGAGGGCAACCCAAAGTCTCAGGAAAAACAAACAACAAACAAAAAAACATCAATGCAGTGTTCTACTAGAAGCCACACTGCAGAAGTCAGGTAACAGACACTTGGCACCCCAGACACAGGCCATTGTGCCTGGAGCATCAGGAGGAGACAGAACCAAGAGAGCTGAAGACAGGCAGCCCTCACTGGAGGAGGGAAAGGCAGAGTGTGGGGAGAGGCAAAAGCTGATGAGCCTGCAGCTGCTACAGCCTGAGCAAGTGCTCACTCACATCAGGCTGAAGCCTGGAGCAGGCAGGAAGGAAAACTGAGCCCTGTTCTGGACACAGGGAGGGTCTGTGCTATGGGTGGGTGAGGGGGGTGCAGAAGGGAGAAGGGAGGGGAGGAGGTGAAAGTGGGGGCAGAATATACTCATCCTCTGAAGTCTAGCGCAAGCTTCTGCTGAGAAGTCCTTGGTAACTCCACCAGACAGAGCCTTCACCTCCTGCTGTTCTCATTGACTAACTCTTTCATGAGAATTGAATGTTCTGTCCTCTAGGGAAGGCTCCTGAGACTCAGGAAGTTAAGGAAACTTACTAGGCTCAGGAAGATCAGAAAGTTAACAGGATTCACAAGGCCCCGCCTTAAGGTTATAAATGCACTAACTGGGAAGGAGGGGCTCTGCAGGGGACCTGCCTATGCACAAGTAGGAAAGTCTGGGGATGCAGCTTTTGTGCTTCATGAGCAAGGATGGGCTCTCCCATGATGCAGTGCTTGCATTTCCTGTAAGAAATCCCAGTGAACTCACTGTTTCACCAAGCTGGTCAAGAATAGATTGATTCTTTGGCCTGTGGTCTGTTCCCTATCTAGAGAGAACAGAAAACTCACACTACAGTTCCTGAAGCCCTTCAGTCACTGAGGGCCTGCCTGACAAGGAGGGTCACAGGGTGCTGGGCAGTGGCTCTGGGCTATGCTGTCCTCTGTCCTTTCTGCTGTCGAGGCTGGTCTAGCTAGGCCCTTTCTGTGTCCCTGGAATGGGAACATCTCCCTCACTTTTGAGCACAGGTGCTCTGCTTAGGCACCGGGAGAGCTCAGAGTGTGCTGTTTGACTGGATGACAAGCCTGTGGACCTACAGTCCTAACTGTGGCTCACAAGCCTGGCTCACTGCCAGGTATGAGAAGCTCAGAAAGCTCTTACCATCTACCCAAGACCAGAACGGACTCCAGATCTGCCTGCGGGCCTCTCTTCTCCAGACTCCACCCCCCAGCCCTGCTGACCTGGCTGAAAGCAATCTTGTTTAAGAAGCCCAGCTCCCTTCCTAGCTGGGATGGGAGCAAGCTGGAACTTACAGCTCAGAACCAGTGTGATCCAGTGGTGTCTGATTCCAGGCTGAGCTGTGATTTCCGTAGCACATAAAGCAGAGGTGAGAGGATGCCTTCCAGGGTTTGTGCAGGAGGCTGTTGTCCCTGTGTTTGCCGTGGGGCTTTGGAGAGTGGGCACCACGGGCAGCATGCAGTTAGCAGTCTGAGGCACGGAGAGGCTAATAACACATAATCACAGCGACACCCCATCTGGGGCCAGAGGGTGATTACAGCCCAATTATGCACAGAACAACTAATGACAGCTTGGCTCACAGGATGACAGCCCCCAGTGGGATTCTCAACGCCCCAGGCCCCAGGCCCAGGACCCTGCCAGTCAAGCTGCGCTCCACAGTGGGACCAGGGGGCTCCATGACCCACTGTGCTCTGGGGCCAGAGCCTCTGCAGCTGTGGAAACACTGGGAGCTGATGGTTGGCAGAGACCCAAGCTGGGACCTCATCCACTGCTATGCTCCACCAAGTGGCCACTGCAGAGCCAGCCAGCCAGGTTCCCTGCCCCTCCAGGACCTCATCTCACACCTAGGCATGGAATGGGAGGGAGAAAGGACCACCTTGTTTCAAGCACAAATATACATCAGGGAATTTGTTTGGTCTGTGAACACAATGACCCACAGAACAACTTGACAAATCTTATTTAAAACAGAAGATAGGAGACAAGAGGTTAAGTGACAAGCCCAAAGTCACACAGCTAGAGATCGGACAGAACTGGATTCAAATCCAGGCCTTTCTTAGCCTAAATTTAAATTCTCTTCAGGGTCCCAGATGATTAGTGTTTTTGAAGACTATGGAGTTCCCTGGGGACCTAGAGGGAAACAAGGTCAAAGTGAAGAGCCCAGCCCTTCCTGCAGGTCAGGTCTCAACCAGGTATGGGGAGGGGTGCATGCTGTGGTCAGAGAGAGGCCAGATGTGGAGCTCTTCCATTCTTTCCTCCCAGGGGCAGGCCAGACTCTTTATGTGAGGAGGAGCAGGGCAGACATGAAGAAGTCCTACTCCTTCAATTAAGAGGTCTTTTCTACCTTACTACTGCTGGGTCTGGTGAGCAGGGTCTTAGGACTTCCGGTTGTTGGCAGGTCCCATTCTACCCATCCTCCACCCATCCCAGCCATCTTCCCCACATTGTGAGGCTGGTGTGCTCTTAGGAACCACGCCAGGCTCGAGGCTGCTGGTTTGTCTGAGGTCTCAGAGGACATGAAAGGTTAGGAAGACAGTGCATCCTTCTCCCTGCCTGCTGGGGACGGCTGGGTTGGAGAGAGGGAAGCCATGTGCTGGGCAGAGCTATCCTTAGGTAGGATTTGCCATAGCCTGGATCATTCTAGGAACTCCAGAAGAGCAATTAGGGGTTCAAGTAGAGACACTGGGCCAGAAGAAGGCATCTTCTGCAGGGTCCCAGGCTCAGCTGTTCTGCCAGGGAGGACAGGAGGGGACAGAAAGAGAGACAAGTCAGTAAAGTTAAGGAAGGGTTCAGGGGACAGAGCTACTCGCCGGGCATATGATTGGGCTGGGATGGAAGAGGAAGAAGAAGGTGGGAAGAAGAGAAATGTGGGGGGTTCTCTAGTTTTGGAAGAAGCCCTTCCTTCCTTTCTTCCTTCCTTCCTCCCTTCCTTCCTTCCTTCCTTCCTTCCTTCCTTCCTTCCTTCCTGTCTTTTTTCTCCTCTCTGTCTCTCTGTCTTTCTGTCTCTGCCTCTCTGTCTCTCTGTCTCTGTCTCTCCCTCTTTTTCTTTCTCCCCCCGCCCCCCACACATTTCAAAGAGAGTTTCCTCTGTGTAGCTCAGGCTGTTCTTCAACTTACTCTGTAGACCAGGCTGGCCTCAAACTCAGAATTCTGCTTGCCTCTGCCTCCTGAATGCTGGAATTAAAAACATTGGCCACAGTGCCTGGCTGGAAGAAGTCATTTTAAAAGGACCTCAAGAGGACACCCACTCTCCACTAGTCACTGGATGCTACTGAGATGCACATCTGCCAGCAGCCAGGGCTACAGAATGCTGTTGGAACAGTAGGCAAAACAAATTCCCTTAGCATTAGGAGAAGAAGCAAAAAGATCCACTGCCACTCTCTAATAACAAGGCACCTCTCCCTGTTCTAAACATCCTACTCCAGCCTGCCAGGTCCAGCAAGCGATAGGAGTAGTCAGGAGTGTGTCCCAGACCTGAGCCAGCAGCTCACTACCAAGGGGTTGGGGGCTCTGACCCAGGACCCAAGATGCACTTTCTAAAGCTGAACCAATAAAATTGGCAATTTCTTCAGGCAAGGAGACCACCGCAGCCAGGCAGTGCTTGTAGCATCTCCAGCCAATGGCTACATTGTTTACACAATGTAAAAACATTGGGTCTCCGTTATGCAAATGACCAAACACTGATTGGAGCAACCCTCCTAGTAATCCCTGGGAAGCCTGGGATTATTAGTTTGAAAATGCCCACCATTCATGCATGAATTGCGGGATTCTTGGCCTGTAACTTGACCCATAGCTGGCTATTCTAGAGTGCTGATTCAAAGTAGCACACAAAGATTACTACAGCACCTTGCCCTGAGGTTTCCCAGGTACCCGTCAGCAGTTTCACTCTGTTCAAAGAAAAGAGCAAACTGGGTGTGGTGGAGCATATCTGTAATCACAGCGCTCAAGAGGCAGAGCCAGAAGGATCACTGAAAGTTCAACACTGGTCTGGCCTGTAGAGTGAAACTTTGTCTCTAATACAAAATAGAAAAAGAAAAGAAGGGGGAAGAAGAAGAAGAGGAAGAGGAAGAGGAGGAAGAAAGGAAGGAGAAGGAAGGAGGAAGGGAGAGGGAGTAGCTCAGTAGTTAAGAGCACTTTCTACGAAATTGTGAGGACTAGAATTCAGCATCCCACTCATATCTGAAACCCCAGCTCCAAGGAGTCCAGAGATCAAGGACTGTGAGCTTGCTGGCTTCCAGTGTAGCTGAGAGCATGAAAGCCCTAGGTTTGAGGAGAAAACCTGCCTCAGAGGAATGCGCAGAGGGGCATAGAGGATGATCAATGATGACACCTGACGTCCTCTTCTGGCCTCCATAGGTGCAACACACACGTGCACACACTTACACAGACACATACACCCCACACCCAGACAGACACATTTAACATACTCACAAACAAATAAATCTTAAGGTGGGGGGGAGAGCAAAGGTTGGCAAAGCCTATGGCTTTGAACATGACTTTGGTATAAGGAGACTATATGAGGGGCCATTTAAGAATCTCCTTTAGGTCTTTGGATTTTGATTCTGAACTAGATTTGCATGTTCATTTTAGATTGTGGCCATTTTATTAGTGGTTGCCATGTCCCAAAAGATGATGCAAAAAATTTACTTTGAGTTTAAGCAATTGTAACTCAATTTTTATAAAAAGATGGGTTATCCTAGTTACTGTTCTATGGCTGTGAAGAGACAACATGACCAACTTAGAAATGCAACTTAGAAAGCATTTAATTGGGACTTGCTTACAGTTTTAGAGGGTTAGTCCATGTCAGGCAGGCAGCGTGACAGCAGATAGGCCTGGCACTGGGGCAGTAGCTGAGTGTTTACATCTGGTCCACAAGTTGTAGACAGAGAGAGATTGGGCCTGGCACAGGCCTTTGAAACTTCCAAGTCCATCCCTAGTGACACACCTCCTCAAACAAGGCCACACCTCCTAATCCCTCTTAAACCATCCACCACTGGGGAACCAAACATTCAAATAAATGAGCCATTCATAGTCAACCGCTACACTGAGTCTCATGGAGTCCAGGCTGGTCTGCAACTGATCAAGTAGCCACGGATAACCTTGAACTTCTGATTCTCCTGCCTCTACCTCCAGAATGCATACCCCAGCACCACACCTGGTTTATGTGATCCTGGGTATAGAACTCAGTGCTTCACATAGGGTGAGCAGGCGTTCTACCGACTGAGCTACAGTCCAGGCTTCTGGAGTTCAAGTTATTAAGTAAAACTGCAACTGTGGTTCTATCTCCAGTTTCAAGTTCACTTACAAATCTTTTTTTGTTTATAGTAAGCAGCTTCCCAGCAACCGCTTTGAGGAGGCCTTGGAAGGAAATGTAATTCCATTTACAAACATAATGAATTAAACTTGCCTCTGACAATTCAGATGGCATTCTTCATGTCAGATGTTTTGAGGCAGGGAGCCTCAGGAGTTTCCAGTTATGGCATGGTTCTTGAGTTCTGAGGGTCATGACATACCTCTTGTAACCTCAGGACTTTTCTGGGTGTGCAGCCAACTTTGGTATATATATATATATATATATATATATATATATGGTATATATATATATATATGGTATATATATATGGTATATATATATATATATATATATATATATATATGCCTTCTGATATGTGTTTTTGCCTCATTTTTTTTAAATAAAATTTCCTTCCATCTAGTAAGTGAACCATCCATGGACAGTAAAACTAACCTCCTCCCAGCTACTTGGTTAGTAAGTGTGAGCCTCGTAGGGTTTCAGCGGAAACTCACACATCTAAGTTAATTACTCAATTGTGTTTTTAAATCAGAATAATTAGGTCTTCTCTGCAATAGGATAAACTATCTCTGCATTACCGGTGAGCACATAATGAAAAAGTAAGATCCTCTCATTTCAACTCCTACACACACAACTATACAGAGCTCAGAATTTTCCTAAAGCGAGGATGTGTGCATCACTAGGGAAACCTTGCACCTGGGAACTAGGATTGACTAGCTACCCAAGGGGAAACTACAAGATGAGGTACCATGTTTCAGGCAGCTCAGAACAGTATGGGTGTGTGTGTGTTGGTAACCTGGGGAGCCTCCCTAGAAGCATCTCCCTATAGCTGGCTTAGTCTCTGGATGCCGGTGAAGAGCAGGGACCTTTGTTCCTGCCTTCCTTCCTGTCCCAAGAACTCTAACCATGGGAACTTGTGTTTGCTTTGATTTTATGTCCCTAGGGGTCAATCTCCTGTACTTACGCAGATTAAACCAGAATTCTACACCTGAACCACACGCCCCAGTCTGAGTTTTTACCTCCTAGTGATTTTTATGTCTTTGAAAGCAGGTTTTGCTATGATGCCCTGGCTGGTCTGGAACTCATGAACACAAATGGTTTTCCTCTCTCAGTCCCTCATGTACCAGCTGGTCATAAGACCAACTATACAAGGGCTTCGGATGTGGATGGAATCCTGCACTATCGGGGAACTGCAACTCTTGCAGGCTTTTAGGATCTGCTCTGAGTTCACAGGGAGCCATTTGCTTCAGCCAGATGGAGTCAGGGAACTGGAAGTCCCAGTGGAGAAGCAGAAAGCTCTATTAACAAGGAGGCACAGAAGACCATGGACTCCCCTTTCCACACATCTAGCTTCCCTCTGGCCTGATTCCCTCTTCCCTTTCATATGATTCTTCAGTCGAGGTTTTAGGGCCTCTCAGACAGGAGGCATCTCAGCTCTTCAGTGTTTTGTTTTTGGTTTTTTTTTTTTTAATAGCTAAGTGCTAAGTATGGTAACACACATCTGTAAACCCAGCCCTTGGGAGGCAGAGGCAGGAGGATATTGAGTTTGAGGCTAGCTTGAGCTACATAGAGAATTCTGGTCTAGCCTAGGCTACAAAGAAAGATACTTTCTCAAAAATAAATCAACAGTCAACAATGGAAATGAGAAGGAGTGGGACCTCAGGTAATATGGAACTGGGGAGTGTTCAGGAAGGAGGAAATATGAATTCCCAGCTAACTTCAGTGTGAAGTGAATCTGTGAATCCTTAAATAATGGTAATTGAAACCAAGTAGAAACTTCTAGAATTGAGTCTGGGGGGACGGGTACTGGGGTTAGATTGCATTTTCTCCAGTTCAGCCAGGGCAGAGAGGAATCTAAACCTTTCAAGGCCTGGATTTGTGTAGTAGTGTCTGCGTGTCAGTTTCCTCTGCTTACCTCCGTGCAGGCCAGTCATCCACTTGGAGTGCTCTTGAATGGACACCTCAACCTGGAGTGGCCCTTGATGGAGACCTGCTCCCTGCTGATCCCCACTTCCATTGTCACCCCACCATCCATGCCCAGCTTGCTCATTGCAACAGGCTCCTGAAGCCTCAGAGTGCCCCCTCCTCCCCCAGAAGATGGCTCAGCCAGCATAGGCAAGTGGCCAAGTCCGTGACAACCTGTGGGCCCAGCACAGCTGAGTACACCCAGGCAGGCTCTCCCTGGCAGCCTTCTCTCTCGCCTTTCCACCACAGGCAAGCCATGTCTGTGTGGAAGGCACACTCCCAAGGCTCCTCATCATTTGCTCCCACGGTTTCCAGAGAGACTGGCCCATGAAGCTGGCAGCCCTGCCAAGGCAGGGAGACAGAAGGCAGGGGACTTCCAGCCGGCCTGGTTTTCGTTTAAACAGCAGCAGTGTGCTTGCTGAGCACTCACCCGTGGGCTCAGAGCTTCCCAGGCATTTGCTCATTTCATCCTGACAGGAGCCCTGGGAAAGGAAAGAAGCCCTTTCTAAAGAGGTGGGGAGCCTAAAGCACAGAGAGGTGAGGTAACTTGCAAGCTCACACAGCCAGTGAGTAGAGCAGCATGCTGAGGTCGGTGCACAGGACTCTAGATGCTGTCTTCTTAACTCTCTGGCCCCAACAGGCATCCCCCACACCCTCAGTCTGCAGCTCAGCACAGTGCAGTTGTGCAGGAGGAGCTCAGGCGCTAAGCGGAATTGAAAACCTTCAAGCTCCAGGCTCATTTTTATTTATTCTGCCAAGTCTTCCTTTTTAATTGAAAAGGATAAAAACAGAAAGAGAACCGATGCTTCCACCTTATAAACAAGGACTTAACATCTCACGAGCACCAGGAACCCAGACTCTTCTCCCCAGGGCCTGCTCTGCCAACCTGCTTCCTGTGCCAGGCTCAGCAAACGATATGCCTCTCCAGGGTGGGCTGTGGAGCCAACACATCTGCATGATCTCTTCAACAGCACAGCCTCGTGCTTGGGATCCCTCATGGGGAGGAAGGGTCAGGGTAGGGCTGCCCGAACTGCCAGAGGCTGCGGTTCTTCCTTCGCTAGAAGGTTCTCTTCTGCAAGGGACCTTGTTGGAGAGGATGGCAAGAGCTATGGGGTTGGGGGACAGTAAAGAAGGCTGTTTGAGCAGCAGGCTAAGCCATATCTGGATTGCTCAGCATGGAGCTCTGAGGATTAGAGGTGATTGCCATAGGCTGCACCAGCAAAGAGCCTAACTCAGACATCAGGTACCAGGGACAGATGGGGGATGGGTTCATGAATGGAGCTGGAGACCACAGGTGGGAGCTTCGGGGTGTGGAGTCTCCTCGTTGGAATATCTTGAGCTCCCACTCTTTGCACTTGGCATTTGATAATCCCAAGTTGTGTCTTTTCTTTCTTCTCCTCCTACTTCATCTTCCAACCTAGCACGGCACAACACTACACCCCCACATACTCACACACACACAGACAGAACACCCACGTGCACCGTGAACACTCAGACAACTGCACACTCTCAGACCACACCAGCCTCCAGGCATACAACACTGACTTACAGTGATGCTGTGCCCGTCCTACACCACAGGACATAACCCGCTTGCACACACAGACACAGAACTCACATCTCCTGCACTTGCACTGGGCAACCTCTCCAGCATTACTTGTAAACACATGGCTACAGACATACAGGCATACTCAAGAATCCAACCGGCAAGCCTCCAGCTTACCTTTCTCACCTGTCCAGAAGGCTCTGACTTTTACCTTCCCTCGTTCTTTACAAGCAGTGTTGTGCTTACTTTTGGATTCATTTCCTTTTTTGGAACAAGGTCTCATGTAGCCCAAGCCAGACTTGAACTTGGTATGTTATCAAAGACGACCTCGAACTTCTGATTTCCAGCTTCCACATGCTGGGTGCTGGGATTACAGGTATATACCGCCAAGCCTGCTTTAGGTAGTGTTGGAGTAGAACTTAGGGCTTCCTGCATGCTAGGCAAACACGGAGCCATATTCCCAGGCCCCTACCTAAGCATTTTGAACATGTCTCCCGGGCAAGGTTACACTGACCAAGATGAAGAGGCTGCAGACCAGACAGCAGAGGCTCTTAATCTATTAGAGGAGCCATAGAATTGACCACGAGTGTCTAGTACTCACAGAACTCAACAGCTGTGTCCAGCGCCAGTGCTGTTGGGCCTAGGAACACAGAGGTTAGTAAGGGCTGGTCTCTCTGACTTCTGGGAACTTTCAGACCTCAGTGGAAAGAGCTAGGTGAAGGTGTGAGTATCACATTTACTGACTGTGAACAGAACAGCAGGGCGTCCTCAGGATGGGCCTGAGACACATTGGGCTGTGCCTGGGAGGGATGCGTCCTTCAAAAAATAAATAAATAAATAAATAAATAAATAAATAAATAAATAAGAAGCTGACCAAACAAAACAACTGGCCAGGCTTGTCCCTGAGGAGGTTCTAGTGTGAGCCCCATGATCTCTACCTCACCTCTATTTCCCAGGGGAAGGCTGTGTAAAGATTATTATAATGGTGTGTGCTGTTGAGGTGGTTGTCTGAGGGAGGAGACAAGCTGAAAAGAAAGTTTGGGGGAAACGGAGGCTCAGAAATAAAAGTCACGGTCTATGACCCCTGCTGGCCATTCCCTGGCTCTAGGGATGGCAACCCATTCCAGGGAATTTCTTGATTAGGACCAGGCCACCCAACTGAGAAGGTGGGAGTCCTAAGGACAGGAGAGAGGGTGTCATGGCACCATGGCTGTACTTTGAAGTCTAGCTCGTCAGGGCCTCTCCTTTGGGGCTCAGCCAAGGGAAATTGAGCCTTTGAGGCTGAGCATTCCCACCCTGCAGCTGCCTGGCAGGCCTTCCCTGGCAAAGCCTGGTCTTGCTTGGATTCCTTGGGCCCCACCCTAGGTCCTTCCGAGGCTACCCCTTCCTCTACCATCAATTAGCTGTCCCCAGCCAGGCAAGGCGTGGCTGGCTCCCAGTCTCCAAGCTTTTCCTCAGTCTTAGTTATTTTCCTAAAAGGAGCACCCTCATCGGTAGCAGCGGTATGTACTTGGTCTCACTACTCACCCATCTGAGCCTCAATTTTCCTAATGTTCCGAGGAACATGGGTTCACAGTCCTGTGTGGGTTGACTATTCTCTTTCTGAGCCTTTTTTTTTTAAATCCCCTGAGAAATGGACAATAGGATGAGACCACAGGGCTCACACCAACAGTTGCTGGACACAGACCTCTTCAGCTGTACTGTTTGACCAACATACTGTTTTCTGAAGAACCTGCCCCTTCCAGTCACATTCCGTTTTGTCTCAGACCCTCTGCCCCTTGCTGTCTATCCCCAGCTCCCTTACATGGCATCTGAAACATTAAGTCCTAGAGCCTTGAACCAATTGAATGAAAAGCTTCTTCAAAGTCTCTCACCCAGGACTCTGTGGCTGGGGACAATGGGACAGGCCAGGGAGGCGTCAGGGATGGCATATGCAAACCATTGACCCAGGGTTTTGCTTCCCAGACGACTGCCCTTGACTGCCCTTCCTCAGTCACCGGCCCAGCCTGTCATTCATCTGTGCAGCAAGCCTCTCCAGAAACGTTGAGTTGGGTGGGGCTGAGCTTTCCCTGGCATTGAGGACAGAGCCCAGGAGCTGAGCAGAGGTCAGGGGCAGCAGCTCTGACCTTGTCACTAACTGTTCACCCTCAGAGCCCAGATAGGAGTCTGCTCAGGGTGGCTGGTAGAGATTTCTTGTAGAAATAAACAGGAAGAAGGTGTGCTAGGCCCTAGTTTCTCACGTGAACCTTAAGCCTATCATTCAGAGTTGGGAGGAGGGGGTCTCAGTAAACCTAGCCTCACAGGACTGCACCTCCTACTTGCCAGTCTTGCTGCTGACAAAACTACCAGAAGTCCTGGCTTATAACTCCCATGGCCAGCCTGTAAATATTCATTTGCACATGCAAGCACACACACACGTGCTCACACATACACACACATGCTCACACATACTCATACATGTTCATACATACACACACACATGCTCACATATACACACACATATACACACTCACATATGCTCATATATACACATGCTCACACATACATGCTTATACACATTCACACACACATACAAGCACATACACTCACTCATATACACAAAACACACAGAAGCACACCCACTCACACAAATGCTCTCATGCAAGCACACATGCACACAACACACACACACACATACACACACACTTTGATAGAGATCCAGAGAAGCAGAGATCTCAGGAGCTCAGCCTCCCTCAAGACCCTGGCCCCTCTGCCCTGTGGCTATGGGGCCACCTCCCTCCCTAAGGAGTAGGTCTCTATGCTTCCCTCACGTTACCCAAGAGGAGTGAGCTGCCTGTCTACTTCTTTGACTTCCCTTTGCTTTTCTCTCCCAGATCTTCTGTTCTTTATCCTTTCTTCTGCTCAGATCTCCATCCACTTTCTCTGCACTCCGACTCTGTCTCAGGCTCCTATGGGCATTGATGTGTGTGTTGAGGATGAGGTGTGCCTCAGCCAAAGGGGAAAAAAACCCTCTTTGTAGAGGCAGAAAATGGGCCAATTAAAGCCACAAGGCTGCTTGTTCAAACAACAAAACAAGAAAAAAGTAAAAGTAGCTACAGAGGAGGCTCCCAGGGTAGAGGAAAAGGCCGAAAGGCCATTCATCCCAGAGTGCAGATGTCAAAGCTGCAGGCTTCCTGGGCATGTCTGCTAGGCACAGACCTCTTGATTGGACTGTCAGCCACTTGGCAGAGTGTACCTGCTTTCTCCTCTAAGCCATAGGAGCCAGTCTCATGGAGCAGACCTGCCAGAGGTCCTGGAAGTTGTGAGCTCCAGGGGAGCTGCCATGTACACAGGAGTCTCCCCACTGTAGAGTGTAGGGTAAGGGCACCCCACTCCACTAAGGCCAGCTGTCATCTACCCTTTGTTGTCACCTGAGCTGGAGACACAAAGACAGCATCATGGCGAGCTGCGCAGACAACATGTTGGTGAGCTCACAGCCCCGCATGATCTACAGAACAGGAGACAGCAGCCCGAGTTGGTTAAAGAGGATGCTTCACAGAGCTTGGGTGTCCTGGCTCATTTTATGTCAATTTGACACAAACTCAAGTCATTTTATATGAGGAAACTTAAACTGAAAAAAATGCCCCCTCCAGACTAATCTGTAAGATTGTGATGCATTTTCTTGATTGACAATTGATAGGAGAGGGCTCAATTTACTGTGGGTGGTGCCACCCCTGGGCTGGTTGGTGGTCCAGGGAGTTCTGGTAAAATAGGTCGAGTAAACTTTGAGGAGCAAGACGATAAACAGCATTTCTCCACAGCCTCTGCAATGGTTCCTGCCTTCAGATTCCTGTCATGACCTTCCTGGGTGATGGACTACAAGTTGTAAGATTAAATAAAATCTTTCCTTCCCAAGTTGCTTTTGATTATGGTGTTTTATCACAGCAAAGAAACCCAAGTAAGACACTGGGGATCCCAGAAAGTGTCACCAGGAGCTAAAAATTTATTCTCAATAAGACGTATTTAGGGTGAAGCATGCTCACCCTAAAAAAAGAAGAAGAAGAAAAATCTCAGGCTCCTTTGAGGACTTGGAAGACCTGCCCCAGGAGGCTCTGGGGAGGAAATATGTATAATTGAGGATCAGAAGCTTGGAGTCTGCCCAGAGCCGTGGGGAGCCATGGGTGGTTTCATGAAAAGGAAGGACTTCACGACATGACATGCTTCCTTCTGGAGATTCCATTGCCCTTTGGGAGAGCAGGGAAGCTGAGGACAGGGTAGGAAAGCAAGCTGAGTGCTACTGTGACCTCCAAGGAAAAAGACCCAGGCCCAAGGTGGAGAAAGTAGCTTGGGACCAAGGAGACCTGGATATGAAGATTATTTGAGTTGTGAAACCCAGCCCATTCAACCAGGCCCTTCCTCAGCCCCAACCTCTGTAGTGACTCTTACACAGGAGTGATGGCAACATTTTGACCTCTGATAACAGATATTGTCTCCCTCCACCAGCACCCTGTCTCTAGCTGGGACCCCGACCTTTGCTGAGTGACTAACCGTTGCCCCTCCCCGCACTTTGCTCACCCTCTCCATTCCTTCTGCCTCCTCTGCCCTGCCACTGGGCTCACCCAGGTTCACACTGTCCTGTGTCTTTTATCCTTTGATGACCTCCTTCTAGAATGTTCTCTCCTCATGCTACATATCCAAACCCCACCCAGCCATCAAGTTCTAATGTCCCTTCCCCTCTGTGGTCTTCCTGCTTCTTTCTCAGGGAATCAGAGCACATTGTCAGAGTCTATCTACTGAAATTCCTGTTTACTTTCTGGATTGTTCTCTGGGCCAGTCCCAGAGCCATATAAGCAAGTAGGGTCTGTAGGGTGAGGGCTGGGCCTGGGAGAGGGTCATGTGAAGACTCCATAGAAGACCAGTGTTGGGGGAGGGGAAGTGAGAGGAGACACTGTGGGCTGCAGCTTGAAGGGGAGGCTCAAAATGCCTCAGCTCCTGCTGATGACTCATCCCCCACCCTCAGCTCCACTCCCTGCCTCAGTGCCCACACATGGCTTTGACTTTGGAGACTGATCTATCCCCTCACTTCAAATCTGACATTCGCACCAGAAATCCTGCCTTCCTTCCTTCTTCCTAAAACTGTGAGTAACTGCAAGCCCAATCTCACTGTTTCCTCCATGCCAAAGAATTGGATGGACAGATGGATGCACATGAATGTATGATGCTTGAAGGATGAATGGGTGAATGAGTGGGTGGGGAGATGTGTGGGAAGATGGATAGATAAGTGGATTGATGGATTAAGTAGGCAAATGGCTGGGGATGGGCAGGTGGATGCATGTGTGGATGTGTGGGTGAGTGGATGGAGAAATAGGTGGGCTGATGGAGAGATGAATGAATGGGTTGATTGATGGATGGATGGGTAGATGGATGGAAGAATGGATGGATGGGTAGATTGATGGGTGGATGGATGGATTGGTAGGTGGATTGATGGGTGGATGGATGGATATGCAGATTGTGGGTGAACAGGTGGAGAGATAGATTTGAGATAGATGGTTGGATAGTTGGATGGATGGATGGACAAATGGGTGGCTAGATCGATTGGTGGACAGGTGGATGGATGAGTAAATAGGTAGATAGATAAATAGATGGGTGGATAGGTGGGTGGAGAGATGGGAGGGTGGGTGGGTGAATGGACAAGTGAATAAATGGATGAGTAGATGGAAGGAAGAATGAAGGAGTGGATGGATAAGATGATGGATGGACAGATGGATGGGTAAGTGGATGGATGGATAACTGTGTAAGTATGTGGAGTGACTGACTAAGATAATGGCTAAGATGAACATGTGCTAGAAGTGGCAGTAACAGACCATGAATGACAGACAGAATGCTTTGCCATTAGGCCTGTCAGACCTCAGTCATAGTCTGCCTGTGTTCTTTTGCTCCTCTGGCTCAAGCTGTACACTTACCTCCCCTCTGACCTATGTTGACCACAGAGACCCAGCATCAAGCAAGCACACAATCTCAGTCTCTCCAAGCAGACAGTGCCTCAAGAAGACAGACAAAAATCAGGTTCCCAATTTCTGACCATGGGCCAAGTATTCTGATAGACAAAGATGACGAGAAGCTTCCAAGCAAGATGAAGCTTGGCTCCTCTTTCGGGAGCCAAGGGAAGGCTTTCTGGAGAAAACCACATCACAATGGCAAGTCAGTAGAGAAGCAGAACAAGCTTAGTATAGATAGGGTTGGGAGGGGAAGCGAATGACAGCTTTTGGGTGGGAAACAGGAAGCACCGATGACCCTGGAGTTCCCAACATAGGAGTAGGCAGCAGACAGGCTTGGCATTGGGCAGGAGGCCGGAGCTTGGCATTGGAGGACTTGGACTCCTGCCTCTTCCAAGGTCCAGTCTTGGCTTCAGGGCCTTTGAGCAAGGAAAGGGCTGATTACAATCTCAGGGGACCTTTTAACTGAGTAATAGTTGTGCACATTTCTTCTGGGAATACAGAAATGTATTTTCCTGACATCTTGTAAATAATGCCTTGCTAAATTCATATGTCACCACAGACATTAAAAGGCATTATGGGTCTTGAGCTACTTTTCTTGGTGATAGCAAACTAAGACAGTGGCCAGCATGGTAAGATCTTACTTCACCCTGCATGTTCACAGTAGTCAAGCTGAGATACTTCAACTTCTGTGTTGTCCAAAAGCAACTCCAGTTTTATTTATAAGCCCAAAGGTTACAGGGCCAGAAATCAAAGCTCATGACTGTCAAACTATTCCCAAGCTTCATTGAGGGAAAGTAAGCAGAGTGTCAAAACTCAGTCTCCTGGGTAAACAGTACATTCTCTAGAAAAGTTCTCAAGTGCTCAAGGGGTTGCTGTGAACCAGATAAAGGACGGGTGGGTCATATGCTATATGAATGACAGTGGCAAGCTACAGCTCAAGAGTCAGGGCTGCCCTTTCTGATGTAGCCATAAAAGGAAACAGAGAGAAGGAATCTTTCCCATAGAAGGATGATGGTGTGTCTCAGAGCATGCGCCCATGCTGCTGCTCTGAGGGTGACCTGGACAGCAAGCGGGCAAGCACACTATGGGTGCATTCCTTACTCCAAGGTTAGGGAAAGTCTGGCTTGGAAGGTGGGGTTTTCTCCAGGAGATTACAGGCTTCTGGTCACCAGAGGAACAAGGAGAGGTGTTCCTGTCAGACACGGTAGTGCATGCCTTTAATCCCAGTGCTTAGGAGGTAGAAGCAGGAAGTTCTCTATAAGTTTGAGGCCCAGTCTGGTCTACATGGCAAGTTCCAGATCAGCCAGGGCTACATAGTGAGACTGTGTCTCAAACAAAACAACAATGTCCGCAGTGTCTGGCTCACTCTGGGAATGCTGTGCTGGCCACATAACTCTTTGTGTTCTGTCTCTGTTCACATTGCAACATGCACAGGGTGAGGAGAGTCCAGGCTGTTGGAGGTCTGCCCTTCCCAACTCCTCCTGGCTAGACTGCCCACTCGCAGCTGTTGGTTCTGGAGGCTAAGAGCCTCAGGGTAGCCCAAGGCAAATAATGTTTTTTAAAGCCAGCCATTTAAGGAGATTTTGTCCCTAAACAAGCACTCAAAGCCACTGCCTTTGTCCTCAGGGATGGGAGCACAGAGCTAGGGTCAGAGGCACCCAAAAAAAGAGATGGGTAGGGTGTCTATGCAGACCATGGACTCTCCAAGGCCTTATCTCCAATCCCCAAGTCCCACTCACCCAGGCCATCGTGCCTGGGGCTGCTCCTTGGCTATTCGCCAAGTTGTGCATGAAGAAGGCCAGAGTGCCGCCTTGACCGGTTGGCAGGAATGTGACTTCTATTTTCTGTCTTGGGCTTCACTTTGCTATTTTTTACTTTTTATTAGGAAAGGAACATACAGAAGAATGCGGCAACACAGGCACATTTTAAAGAATATGTTGATTCCTGAAGTAACAGGTGAAGGCTTGCACCCCTCCACTCAGCATGAGAAACATCACAAGCACCTTCTAAACCCTTACGACCTGCCCCAGTCGTAGCCCAAACCCCAAGGCATGCTAACTCCTGTGGGAAAAGAAAGCTGACAGCACCAGTGCGTGGCTGCCACTAGGAGGCGCTAGAGTCCCCAGAAAGGTCTTGTAAACACAGAGGCCAGCGCAGCATTTTCCAGCCTGGGGGATGGTGGAGTGGGGGGAAACTCAAGAAGCCTGTTTTCTGCATGCTGTCCCGAGTGGGTGCGCTAGGCTGGTCTAGCGTGGCAGTGAGGAGCAGCGTCTGCTGGGAAAGGGAGTGGAGATGGGGATTCAGTTAGGGGTGGGGGTAGGGACTACAGGGTGGCAGGCCTTTGCTTAGTCGGAGGCTGTTTGTCAGCTGGTGTCATCTTGCTCCATGTTAGTAGTGTTTCTTCTTACAGCTTGCCTGTGATATCTATGTCAGCTGTGTCTACACTGCGGGACAATATGTTGGGGATCAGCACCACACACCTCCCAGAGCTGTGTCCAGACCACATCTCTGCCATTTCCACCGCCTCTACGACACAACAACATGGTTGTCCATGTCTCCACACCCCCACAGCCTTGTGGGAGGTCACGTGTGCTCCGGGTGCTCCGTTGTGGGCGAGCATCTGTGGGTGCAGGGCTGTGGTTGGGGAGCAACAGGAGGCTATTTAAAGAGTGGAGTCCTAGCAGCCCAAGAGCTGAGAAGCTGCAGAGCTGAGCTACAAGGGAGCAAGCTGAGGCCTGCCTGTTAAGCCCTGCAGGAAGTTCTAGGGGGAGCTGCCAAGCAGACCCAAGGGTCCAGGAGCTCAGAGCCAGAGCAGGTCAAGGACAGACAGGAGGACAGCCAGAGACGGGTTCTCCTGACCGTCTCTCCCAGTCAGTTTCATTCAATTCTGACATGGTAATAAACAGTAGATGACGCTGGTCAGGGAGAAGACTCAGTCCATATAGATAGGTGGCTGTGTTCAAACGGAGCTTGGAAGCCTCAGATCCTTATCCTCATCTGGGGATTGCTGGGGTCACAGGCTAGCAGGTGCAGGTGGCAAGAGGTAGGTGCTGTGACCTCACCTGACCCCTAATGCTGGACGTGACATCGGAGAGGCCAACACCCAGGTGACCTGCCCAAGCTGTCCTCCGTTGTCCTCTGTCTTAGCAGGGCTCCCAGAGAGTAAGGTCTGGGCTGTGGGGTGGGGACTAGAAGATTGGGGGGTAGGGGTGGGGCATGAGTTGTTCAGGAAAGAGAGGGAAAGGGCAAAGGAAAGAATATTCAGGAAGGGGAGAGGAAGAGGAAGGACCAGGAGGAAGGAGGAAAGGGCAGGGAAGACAGACCATTTGAAGGATTTGAAAGACTGGGACAGACACAGAGGGACAGAGAGAGGAATGAGAAGGAAGGATGAGAAGAAGCCCTCTCTGCTCCATGCCGAAGACAGAGTGACCAAGGCAGACCCACCAGAAACACTGTCCTCGTCTAGCTGACAGTGCAGAGATGGAGGAAACCTTGAGATGGAGACTGGAGCTGCTGGGCTCTCCAGCAGCTGGCATCCCCTGCTCTCACCCTGTGCCACGGTGGGATCACATCAATGTGTAAGTCTTTCCATTAGGAACAAGAGGGAGTCATCTAGAGGTAGGTCATTATTCCTTGCCCCAGAAGGAAGTAGCAGTGATGTGCCCCTGACCCAGGCTCAGGGCCAGGACCCTCCTTGCCTACCTCCCCTCTCTGTTCCCTCTAGTCCTCAACGCTTTCAGGCCCTCTCCCAAGAGCCACCCCACATTGGCTCATTCTGCTCCCTGCCAGATGCTGATCACACTGGAGGTAGACAGATGGACTGGACAGTGAAAAGACATGAGGATTTCAGTCCATCTCCATGGTGGGCATGGCCATCTTTTCCTCAGTGCCTCTTCTCTCCTTCTTGATGAATGCCACTCCTGACTTTGGGTGAGGTATATGGCTTTTCAGATTCAAAACAACATCTCCCAGCCTCCTTTGCAGCTAAGTATAATCACATGACTAAATTCAGCCAACCCAGTATAATTACAACTCCTGGAGCATGTCTCTTCCCAAAGGACAGGTTTGATGGCTGCAGCTGGGACAGCTACCTTGGGTCATGAGGTTGATAGCAAGCAAATTGGAAGGAACTGGGGTCCCAATTGATGATGGTACTGCCCACTGCCCCACTGCCCCACTGTCCTACTGCCCCAGGATGACACTGTCTTTGGTGCCTTCCATCACTTGGATACAGTCATAATCTTACATAGCAGCATTTTAAGCTTGCAGTATGATTTTGTTCTTGTCATTTTCTGTCTCTAGACTCCAGTTGACCTCTCAACAGTGGACATTCCTCACTTTTTAGGTACCTCGGAGGGCCCTGTCTGTTCTGATGTTTATATGTTGGTGGGCTCAAGCTGACTTCACAGATGAACAAGACAATGGAAAGACCTTAAACAAATGCACCTCACAGGGACAGATGCACCTCACAGGGGCCTGGAAGGCTCGACCTGAGGGACCTGCTCCCCCTCTGCCTCCCATGCAGATCCCTTCTTATTCCAGCCTCTCTGGCTTCCTTCCAAGGGTACCAGGTACCTGGCTCCTAACCAGCGCAGGATATCTTTTACTTTTTTTTAAATTTATTTTTATTTATTTTATGTTTATGAGTACACTGTAGCTGTACAGATGACCATGTGGCTGCTAGGAATTAAACACAGGACCTCTGCCAGCTCTGTTTGATCCGGCCCCGCTTGCTCCTCCATAATTCACTGTAGTTGTCTTCAGATGCACCAGAAGAAGGCATCAGATCTCATTATGGGTGGTTGTGAGCCACCAAGTGGTTGCTGGGATCCGAACTCAGGACCTTCGGAAGAGCAGTCAGTGCTCTTACCCGCTGAGCCATCTGGCCAGCCCTATCCAGCACAGGATTTCACACCCACTTTCCCAAGCTAGAGCACTCTCCCTAATTGCACCTAGGCCTCTGCTCCTTAGGAAGCCCCCCTCACCCCAACTCTCCTTGAGACTTGACTCTCGACTCCTCTTCCCTTCCCAACCATAAAGCTGGGAGTTGTTTTGAGACAGCATCTTGTGTTTCAGGCTGATCTCAAAACCACTTGTTAAGTGGGGATGTTGTTGAACTTCAGACCCTCTTGCCTCTACCAATGAAGTTCTGGGATTGCAGACATGTGCCACTATGCTCAGATTTATGCATTGTTGAAGACTGAACCTTGCCACGGACCGGGGTTTCTTCGGGGAGCCCTTGTTCCGTGGGATGAGAGTTCTGGCCAGGTGGGCGAGGAATTTGGCATGTGATAAATAGAGTCGACACAAAGAAGTGTGTTATCTGAATGTATTTCTCAAAAATGGCATGAGGCTTTTACAGTCATTGCAAAAGAGAGATGAAAAATCTGGCAGCTCAGTAGTTGAGGTATATCTGAGGCCATCTAAAACACACTGGGTCTAAAACAGCAGCCATCTCCTCTGGACTGGTGCAGCACCCCAGGGCTCCGAGCACGCTGGAGTCTGGGGGCGGGGGGGGGGCGCTGCGGGTGCGCCAGTCAGGAGGGTAGAGGCTCGAAGGCTCAATGCTGACTGCTGCACACTCTTTCACACACACACTCAGCTCAAGGTCCCGCCCATCCTTAGTAAAACACCCACTATGCTAATCTTCTGGGCTAGAAGAGACTTGTCTCTTTCTTGCTAATTTCTAGGAGTAGTTCAGTCCATGACTGAGAATGAGGATTCTACTTGGCCTTGCCCTAGGATAAGTCTCCCATTCTGTAAACTTCAGTGCCCTACCCACAATGCCAAAGGCAATTAGTTTGGATGGGTAACATTCTTTATGAAATTC
The DNA here is from genome assembly GCF_008632895.1 of Mastomys coucha. Lineage (NCBI taxonomy): Eukaryota > Metazoa > Chordata > Mammalia > Rodentia > Muridae > Mastomys > Mastomys coucha. The sequence continues at coordinate 79,142,669 of NW_022196897.1, read as the reverse complement.
TATTTTTTTTAAAGATTTATTTATTTATTATATGTAAGTACACTGTAGCTGTCTTCAGACGCACCAGAAGAGGGCGTCAGATCTCATTATGGGTGGTTGTAAGCCACCATGTGGTTGCTGGGATTTGAACTCATGACCTTCCGAAGAGCAGTTAGTGCTCTTCCCCGCTGAGCCATCTCACCAGCCCCTTTATGAAATTCTAAGCCAGGGTTTGGCTAAGATGTTGGAACATTGGTAAAGGTCAGAGAGTAATGTCCAATTTGTCTAGCTATTAATAAATCATATCTTGGTGGGCAGTGGCACGCGAGTTTGCAAGGACATATCTGGGCTACCTCTGAGTTAGGGGTGCCAGGAGACATTGCAGAAGACTGGCTTCCATGGAGCTTTTGCCTCAAACTGCTGTGATGCAAAGTGTGCATGAACCTGAGGCTTTGCTGTGTTAGGCGAGTACACTAAGATGAGTACTAATAGAGATACATCCCCAACCCTAGAAGTTTTCTTTTTCTTCTTCTTCTTCTTTTTTTTTCTTTTTCAGTTTTATACTACTTGCTAATAACTAAAATTCCCCTGCCTGTTCATTGGTTCTTTTTTTTTTTTTTTTTTTTTTTTTTTTTTTTTTTTGGCTCTCTTCAGTAAAATGTGTACAGCGACTTCCCACTTAGTCTTAAGAACTTGATACACACCAAGTCCACAGACAAAGACTTGGCCAGTAGATACAGGTGGACTAGAAGGACTAGATAGGCCCACAAGTTAATTAAGCCAGGGCTGACACTGAAGGAGACCCACCCCAGCTCCCTTTATGTCCTCAGACCTCAGTGCTCTCAGTTCTCAGATGCAGAGTCCTGAGGTCAGATCACCACACCCACCCCGATACCAGAGCTCTGAGCAATGGGGCTGAGACCTGAATTCAAGGGCCCTGGATGGAATCTGAAGGGCCTCAATGTTCTAGCCAGACTGAAGATGCTTTCAGAAGGACAAGTGCCCCTCAGGCCCCTAGTACCCCTACTCAGCCTTTTCTCTTCCCACTACATCCCTAAAACCTCACACCCCGCACAGTTCTTCTCTCCCCTCACACCCCACATCTCATATCTCCCATAGCCCTGCTCTCTCTACACATCCCTGCTAGGCCTTTCTCCCCAATCCCCCACTTTCCCACCGGCCTGAACTCCCTTCACCTCTTAAGCATCCATTTTTCTGGTTTTGATGTTCAGTGTTCCTCATCTTCTCTCTCAGAAATGGTTCCGAAATGTGTCAGAATCAGAGGGGTCATGGAGGAACTGGTTTCTTCAAGACAGGTAAAGGGATGCTGCCACTTCCCAGCATGCCCCTGACAGGCAGACTTCTGAGCTATCTTCTCCTCTCTCTTGGATCCTCCAACCTACAGGGAGACACTGGGGAACATGCACCAAGCTCCAAGGTCTTTTGATTCAATTTCTCATATAGAAGGTGAAGTGTTGCAGAAAGCAACCTAGCAAGGAGGTTGAGGAGAGGAGAAGAAGAGATGGAAACTTTGGGGGGCTCCAATCAAGGGTATGTATCTTAATAAAATGGAAAAAAATTGTGTCCTCCATGCTGTGGGCAGCCCCATGATCCAACCATATCAGATATCTTGAACTAGCTATATCTTCTTGATTTTTGAGGTCCCTCTCTCTATCCATGCATACATTATGGGTTATGTGGCAGTAAACAGGTTCCTTCTGCTAGGTGGCCTCAGTTTCCTTGAACACAAACTGGGGGGTGTACACTAAATTCTCTCAGTGTCTGAAGTTCTTCAGCTTTTATTTTTGGCAAAGGAAAATCAGTGGCTCTTCACTGGGCTTTTGTCTCTAGTCAGGCAGATTCTCCAACACCAATGCCATGAGGACTTGGCCATTAATTCCATTTACCAGATGAGAAAGCTGAGGTTCAGATGGGAAAATCACACAAAGCCACACAGGGATGATGGGACTCTAAGTCAGGCAAGAGCCAGTTAACTCCTATGAATGCAGAAGGCCACAGTTTCTATTCTCCCCGTCCATGGTCAACATTCTGCTTGGCCTGAGATGAGGCCACGACGAGGCTTCCAGGGCTGCTTACAGAGACTGGAAAAGGGCTAGCAGGAAGTGGGAATCCTGGCCTGTGATATGGTATGTTCTATCCACAGCTCTGGGGAAGCATTCATAAGTTGGAGGATGCCTGCTGATGTAGAGGGGTAAGGGACAGCAGAACTGTTGTCCAAGGGATTGGACAGGCAAGGGAAAGAGCTGTGCAACCAACGTCACATCACCGGCAGAGGGCCAGGTAAATGACAGAACAAAATGTGCTAGCTGAGGCTGAAAATGAAAATTCATTCCTGGCTGCCCCAAGCAAATCTTTTCACTTCCCAGCGGCCAGCTCAGGCAGAGGGATTAGTCACTGAGAGCGCTCTTCAGCACCGCGGACAGCGCCCACCTTCTTTCCCAATGCTCACAGCTCCACAGGCACCTCAACAAACACAAGGCAGAGCTGTGCTCCGCTCTACCCCCACCCCCCCTCAGTCTGTAGTTCAACAGATCTGGGAATCTCACTCGGGTGTAAGAGTTCCTCTAGTCAGCATAGAATTTGGCACACATTCATACCCTGGGGTGAGACTGAGGTGCAGGCACTATAAGCTTGACCCAGGACAGGGAAGGTGGTAGCTACTCCTCTGCTCCTTTTGAGTCTCTCTTTCTTTACCTGCTAGTTAATGGGGCCGGTGATCTGTCCGTGGTCCTGAATCCAAGAAGCAGAGTAGCCAGGGTGTCTTGTAGCTGGAGTCAAGATTTCTGATTGTAACCACTGCTAAGATGAAGAGGTTAGAGACAGAGACAGAGGGGGGCGGGGAGAGAGAGGCAGAGAGGCAGAGAGACAGAGAGAGACAGAGACAGACAGACAGACAGACAGACAGACAGAGACAGAGAGAGACAGAGACAGAGAGAGAGAGAGGAGGGGAGGGGGAGGGAGAAGGGAGGAGGGGGAGGGAAAGGGAGAGGGAGAGGGAGGGGAGGGAGGGAGAGGGAGGGGAGGGAGGAGAGGGGAGGGATGGACAGAGAGAGACAGAAAGAGAGACACAGAGAAAGACAGAGACAGAAAGACAGACAGACAGAGCCCTGAGCCCACCTTGGTTCTGTGAAGTGAAAAGCAAGGGAGTTGAAAGGAACAGAGAGAACTAAAGTCTAAGGAACTTGGTACCCCAGTGTAGGTGTGAGAGAAGGTTACAGGGAGGGTGTTAAGGACAAAGTTGGTAAAGATGAGGCCAGGAGTCTTGAAAAGTGGTCCCTTGGGGGTATTGCATGAAGCTAGGGATTTTGACCTTGAATCTACTATTCTACAGAGGAGCCCTGAATTATGTGTTGAGTGAAGCTTAGGGCTGTGTTGAGAGGCTGATGTCTGGAAGAGATCACAGTGGGTGGTGAGCCCAGCAGGGGTCCAGTGAACGGAGACCTGTTATAGGATGGTGTGGTGGTGTGTAAGGGATGGCCATAGCACTAGAGAAGCCCATGTCCCAGGGTCAGGGTCCCTGCTTTGTCCTGGTCTCAGAACAGAAGGCTAGAGTGAAAAGCCAGGATCTGTGTGTGTGTGTGTGTGTGTGTGTGTGTGTGTGTGTATGCACGCACATGTGCACACATGTGCGTGCTCTCCCACAGCGCTCAGACCCCTTTGCTCTTACTTTACATACAACTCCTACAAATCATACAATCGCTGGCAGGCAGAGACAGCAGCTGCACAGCAGTGCAGATTCACTATTAGGAGCTGTGAGGAAAGGAGTCGACACCAAAAGACCAGGACCTTCTTTAAAAAAGAAAACCCAATGAAATGGCCTTAGTTGGCAGGTTTTGAAAGTATCAATGTAGCTTACAGAGTCAGGGAATCGGTCATCTTCAAAAGTTATTTCTATCCAAAGTGCAAATGAAGAAGTTAGGTGGTAGCCCAGTCACCAATGTGCTGGCCTCACAAGCACAAGGACCTGAGTTTGGGTCACCAGGACCCATGTAAAAAGCCAGGCACAGTGGTGTGCACCTGTAATCACACAGCAGTGTTGACACGAGAGGAGACAGGCTGATCACTGAGAACTTGTGGAGCAGTGAGCTTGGCCTTTGTGGCAAAGCTCCAGGGCAATGAGAGACCCCAGATCTGCTGATGGTCCTTGAGATCCAACATGCCTACTCCATGGGAGGAAGTTGGGGAGAACTTCCTGACAAGGAGGGGTGAAGGCAGGCAGCACAGCAGAGATTTGCAACCCTTGAGACTCTGAAGGCCCTGTGGGGCCTCCTGGAACCATGGGCTGGGCAGCAGGCTGGGATGAGAGTCACTCTGGTCTGGCTGGATGTGAGCCAGGTCCCAGGGGTTCCTTCCTGTCCTAGCTCTGTGTTAGTGGTGGTGACAGCTGTAAGCTGACACATATGGGAGAAATTCCCAGCCCTGCCTTACTGCACTTTTCATGGGCTGACACAGGGTGAAGCACAAGAGTTGAGGGTGTGGTCCATACAGCTACTCTTAGAAGTCCCACTGTCTGTCAAGCAGGCTTCCCTCTCTGAGTCAGGCCACCATCTCCTGGTCCATTTCACTGGTTCATTAGGTCTCATTAATCTGTTCCATACACACGAGGATACAGATGCATGCTGGGAGCCTCGGCAGATACCCAAAGTGCAAAGTGGGCTTTCCTGGTAGGAAGCTGGTACCTGATCCAGAGAAGAGCCTAGGGAACTGTCTGAGCTCAGACACTCAGGGAAGTGATGACTGAGCTCAGTGTGTCTCTGGGGCTAGCAGGAAGGTGACTCTAGAGAGTGTGACAGGGTTACCTTCTAGTGCAGGTCTCCTGTTCCCTGGCTCAGGATCCATCAGTGTCTGAGTTATAGCCTGTGCACCTATCTTCATTTCCTGCATGGTCAGATCTTGAGACAGGGTAACTATATCTGCTGGACCAGACGCAGCATGACCATCCACTGCTTTCCCCTGCCTGCCACCCTAAAAGCCCAGAAGCTGGGTCCAATGTGGACTCCAGGGCCTGTATTCCACACTTGAGCCTTTGCCACCATCTGGTGGTTAGTCTGTGACATGACAACTGGCCTATAAAGAAAGTTTGTGAACGTTACGCACAGAGGAAGAGAAACAAAACAAAACAAAACAAAACAAAGTCAAAACTGTTGGGTTGATTCTGTGGATTGCTTTATGCTGTGAGAGAGGTAAAGTGTCTTGGTCCAGGCCTTAGCAGACATCAGACGGTGTGGCCACCACCACTTCTGAGCTGAACAGTGGATACATATTCAGTCAAGCATCAGTTCTAGGAGTAGCTGGGGACAGTTATGTCCACATCAAACATGTACAGACCTTTTGTTCTCAATATCCACAGCACAGCACAGTGGGACAATTATTTTCAAGACACAGGGTTTTTGTTATTTTGTTTTGTTTAGGGGTGGGGAGTGTGTGAGCGCGCGCACACCTGCTTATGTATGTTTGTGTGTACTTGCTTTTGTGCATGTGTGTTTGAGAGATGCTCTCATGTACACTAGGCTGGCCCAAGAACTTCCTGGGTATTACTGGAAGACAGTGAACTCCTCATCCTTGCCTCCAGGCATGTGCTGTCATGCCCAGCCTGGTGTGTTGTGACAGAGTCTCAGTCGGCAGCCCAGGCTTTTCTGCTACTCACTATGTGTCCCAGGCTGGCTTTGAATAGGCAGCACTTCTACCTTAGTTTCATGAATTTGGACTTTCACATAGCCAACTTGGCTTTGAACTTCTGATCCTCCTTGCCCCACCTCCTATGTGCTGATTCTATAGCCATATGATATGAAATTAGCTTGGCATTTTGAGACAGAATTTCACTTGGTAGCTCAGATTGACCTGGGGCTCATTGTGTAGCCCAGGATGGACTTGAACCCTCAGCATTCCTTCTACGTCCACATCCTGCGTCCCGGGGTCACAGGACTGCCACACTTCCAGCTCATATTAGTTATTACAAATAATCCATGGATTATTAAAAAAAACCTTCAGGGGCGCACGCCTTTAATCCTAGCACTTGGGAGGCAGAGACAGGCGGATTTCTGAGTTCGAGGCCAGCCTGTTCTACAAAGTTGAGTTCCAGGACAGCCAGAGCTATACAGAGAAACCCTGTCTCAAAAAAAAAAAAAAAAACCCAACAAACAAACAAACAAACAAACAAAAAACCATCAAAAGGATTTTCTAGAAAGCATTGAGCATGTGCAGACTTTAATATCTCAGGGGGATTCCTACAGAGCCCTCCATCCTGTCACCTACTGAGGATTGTAAGCAACTCAGAAATGTAGCCCATGGACACATGCTGTGGCAGGCTTGGTAGCTGTGAGATCTGAAAGGAAAGGTTTTAGCTCAGAACATGGCACAAAACCACAACAAAGGGAGGGCCATGGTTACCCTGAGGTTGCCCAGCATGTTCAAATGCAACCACAGTGTCTGTAAGCTGCCTTTTACATCAGAGGGGCTGGGAGTCAGTGAGACCATGCCCCTCTTGTCCCTTCCAGAACCAAGATTTTTCCACCTGCGTCTTGCTCTCTGGGTCCCAGACTCAGCCAGATCCAAGCTAGCAAGGCACAAGAGCAATGCTAGTGATTGGCAGCATAGGAATGAATGAATGGGAGAGAAGAAGCAGACAGAGTTGGATTTAGACCCAGGCTCCTCTGTGTGACCTCACGTGTGCTTCTCACGTGTGCATCGGTCACACAGGGCAAGATGGGCTCCTCCTGCCATTCAGGGTTTCCTTAGAGATGTGCAGGGTATGAAGTGAGGACCCTCCATCTGTCTTCTGACCTTCTGACCTTTCAAGTGGACAGGGGCTTTTCCATTTTACAGGCAAGTAAACTGAGTCTCAGATATTACAGACTAGCTTCAATCTACCTCCCACCCAAGACTTCAGCCCAGAGAAAGAATAAACACAGTCTAGAAAAGAAGGGACATTGAGAAGTAGAGATTCTACAGCCAGACTAGAAACCTAGGGACACAGAGTCAACAAGACAGTGGGTGTGTCAAAGACACTCATGGGTTAGGGTTATTGTACTTGTCCTGAGGCTGACTCAGACCAGGTTCTGGGTTGGGTCCTTGGGACAGTGATGACTAAGCCCTTCTCTATGCAGCCCTCCTCCAAGGGAGCCTCAGGCCTGGCTGCTCACCTGTACTCTCATCCTGCATGGCCGCAAGTCCCATGTCCTGGTCCGTGCAGGGGCTACAGTGAAGCTCAAAGGGAGGCTTACAGTTGAGCATTTATTTCCCATCACTCTGGAGACTAGAAGGCCAAGGTCAAGGCAATGGTTTGATGTCTGAAGAGACCCACTACCTTGTTTTCTCATGAGGCCATCTTGCAATGGCCTCATGAGCTATGATGGGGTGCTATGATGCTCTCTGGGCATGTTTCAGACTAACAAACATTAATTTCAGACCTCTATTATCACCATCTAACTCACCTCAGAAGGCTCCACCTCCTGACCCCATCACATCAGTGAGTAGGACCCAATGTATTAGCCAGACTATAGCATCCCATGGCTTCCTCAGGCCACTCAGCCACCACATACTATAACCACTTCAGAGCCCAATTAACGCAAACCTTGTTTTTCAGAGGAGAGGGGCTCCTTTGAAGCCACCCAGCATCACTTATTGGGACATCAGGCCTCAGAGGTGGGAACTGTGGGTGCCTCTGATCCTACCATCCATCTCTCTAGCTAGGACAGCCTCAGAGCTGGACTCTCCTGATCCAACAACCAGACATGGCCTAGCCCGCCATCTAGGGGTCATGCTGAGAACTGTCAGGACAAAGAATTCTCTGGTATCCCTCTCCCTGAGGCAGACAAACTTGGGGTGGAGTTGAGGGGAGCAGGAGCTCACAGCTTTCCCTAGAAACTCATTTATTCTGGCATACAGAATCTTTGAACCACCTCTCAAGTTCCTGGCATTAGCCCCCCAGAGCTTAGGGTGAACTCAATAGAGGCCTCTCCTCAGGTCAAATGCATATGGGATCATCTCCTTCCGCAGGTCCTTCCACACTCTCTTGAAGGTGTCCTGGAACTGGGTAGCCTCATCTGGAACTGCGCAAACTAGAGAAGCTACCTGTGCCCGATAGGCCTTAGGCTCACTGCAGTCCCAAGGCTGGCTGTGTCCACAGACGTGTAGGACTCTCTCTCCCTCTGTGTGTCACTTTCAGGTAGCCACCCACCTTGGAGACTCCCCAGGGCTCTCACCTGGGGAGGCTCACCAGGGTCTCAGAAACCCCTGGTCATGGTGTAGTGCCTAAATATCACCATGGTGGCACTGCACACACAGGAGTGTGTCTGAAAGGGATGGATACACTAGGTCAGGAGATGGCAGAATGGCAGATGCCAGGTCCTGACTCAGATGCCCCCAGGCTGGGGTTGGCTATCACCATGTCATCTGCACAGCTATGAGCTAGCCTGTGTGGTACTTTCTGGCCTGCAGAGGAGGATAGTTTCAGCTGAGAGAGCCATCTATTTCAGATATAAAAGAAAACTTGCTATAGACAAGACTGCTCTTTAAAACCCCATGGGGTACACCGGCCCGGAGAGCCAAGGTTTATGGGACAAAGGGGAGGCTGCAGCAGGTGCCTGCCTTTTAGGACATACCCACTTGCACCTGATGGGTGGGTAGGGTGGGATGCTGAATCTCTTGGGCTTACCAACAGACTAGCTGTCCAGCTCTGTTTAGTGTCAGTCCTCTGTGATCTTAATAGAAGTTGTGGATTGTGTGCAAGTTACCCTCATGTGGAGGCTCTAGGTACAGTTTCCAGTTCCTAATAGCTGCTCAGTGAACACTAAGTTTGAGTTTGGATCTTGCTTGATCAGGCTGGATATGTGGCTCATTTTCAGCTGGGGTGTCTCTTTGAGTCATTAAAATGTTAGAATGTGTCAGTTTCCGTCTCCCAGGGTGCACCTCCTTGCTCCAGAATTCTGAGTGCTTCCCACTTCCCTGGTTTTTTTACAATGCCTCCCCACTGTCTCTATGTCCTGCAAGTCCTTCCCACCTCTCCATGGCCTGTGAGTGCTTCCCATTGCTCTCAAACAGAGTGATCCTCATCACCCTGTGTGCATTCTCCACTACATATGTGCCTCATGAGTGTTCCCCACTTCCCTGGTACCCCTGGCCTCTTATGTGGGGCCCTCTCACCTTCCACAATCCAGCACCTCAAGGGTACTCTGATCCAGAAGAGTAATTGTTTGTGGGCACTAGGCTGGTTTCTTTTCTTTCTGTTGCTCTCAGGAGCCTCTGGGATTCCATTTTCAAAAATCACTCTTGAGCACACACCCACCGCTCCATGAAAAGAAGATGGAGGAGCCAGTGTGTGTCTCTTGCTCTTTTCAGTTCACATTTCCTGTAGGGCCATGGCCCCCTCATTCAGCCTGGGCTTATGGCCTGGGACTGGAATCTGGGGAGGTTTCACCCTTGCTTGCTGTGAGTCCCTATCCATGAGAGGATATGAGAGGATATGCATGCTTTCACAGGGCAGGGAGGAGTCTGAGTACAGCGGGTGCACCACAGTGGCCGTCTTTGGACACCTTAGGCCATGGGCCTGCCTGTAGTGAGTGGAGACTCTCCCCACAATGCTTTCTCACTCTCTCCCAAAGCACTTGTTAGCACCAAGAGAAGATAAGTGTGCTCACTGCAGGCCACCAGCCTGGAGTGTAAGGTTCCTTTAAAATCTTGATTCTGTCTCAAAAATAGACCCAGGTCCTGCTTTGTATGCTTTCTATTCCAAAGTCTTGTTGCTCTGTGCAAGCCTTAAAATAGCACTGTGAGTCCCTGTTATCTGCTACGCTGCTGCTCCAGAAAGGTGGGGTCATCAGCGGCTTCATCGATAGTGCAGGCTGGCAGCACACTCAAGATGACGAAGGCGTCTCACAGTATTCTGAGAGGAAGTTTTAATTTGGTTGCCAAGAAAGACTGGGTTTTGTGGAGTCAGACTGGAAATGTAGCAGTATTCAAGAGTTAAAACTGTGCCCACAGCCTTAGCAGGAGAGACTTCACTAAGTCTGGATGCCAACCCAGACCCGAACAGGATTTCCTAGAAACTAGAAAAGAGGAAAGTGTCAGGACGTGGATTTGGTATGTAGCTCTGGATAACCTGAAACTCTCTTTGTGGACCTGGATGACATTGAACTCATAGAGATCCACCTGCCTCTGCCTCCCCAGTGCTGGGCTTGAAGGCATGTGTCATCATGCTGGTCCTAAGCAGGATGTTGAGGGTTTTTCTTCTACCCATCTTCAGAGAGACCAGGATGCAAATAGACCCTAAAAGCTACACACACACACACACACACACACACACACACACACACACACACACGCCACTGGGTCCCAGGCAGCTGCTGTTCTCATAGTTCTAACAGTGTTCCATTTGTCCAGAAGAGGGCAGCAAAGCATCCTAAACAAGTGGTTTGCATATTCATCCATCCATCCATCCATCCATCCATCCATCCATTCATTTGCATGTGTACATGTGTGTGTGCATGCAAGTGTGTCTCTGTGTGTATGTATACCACTGAATTTGTGTGGAAATTAGAGAGCAATTTATAGGAATCAATTCTCTCTACCATGTAGATTCCAGGGATCAAACACAGAGGCTTAGTCCCAAGCACCATTACCCACTGAGAGTCATCTTGCCAACCCAGTACTTTATATTTTGAGATGGGCTCTTACTAAGTCTCCCAAGATTGCCTTGAACTCATTCTGTAGCTTAGACAGGTCTGGGACATGAGATCCTCCCTCTTCAGCCTCTTGAGTAGCTGATATCTGCAGTTCTAGGTCTGGCATCTGAGGAATTTTTTCAAATCACAGTAGTCAGTAAAGTAATGAGAGGGTAGGAAACCTGAGGGATAAGGATGCAGAGGACTATGAACCATCACTGCTGGTGCACTTTGATTTGGCTCCAGGTCCAGTAACAGCAAGTTGGTTTAACTGACCTAAACTTTTCTCTAGATAAATAACTGCACACTTTGAACAATATTTTTATACTGTTTGAAGACACCAGAGGGAGTGAAAGTATCTAAAGAATCAAAAATTGGAGTGGTATTGAGCAAAACACTGAGAGAGCAGAGCTGTTTAAGAAGCACATCATTGGTGCCTCCCCTGACACAGGTCCCTGGCCTGTGCAGGGCAGGGGAGGTGGGCGATGACCACTGAGGTAGAACACTCAAGGAACCACAGCATAGAACACAAAGAGCAAACAGACCATAAGGGAAAATTCCAGAAGGGATGAAACCATGAAAATAGAATCTAAACTACAAAATCCACAGGTGACCTCAGAGACGCCGAGGCAGCTAGCGAATGAGCATTAAGCGAAGGAGAAGGAAAGACAGAGAAAGATTTCAGTGGCCACCCATCAAGAGGAGACAGCTCGGAGCTGGAGTCAGGCTGAACTCACTGATTGCTGTAACAAATGTCAACACTTCATCAGAAGAGAAGACCCCAGAGAAAATAATGACATAGTAACCAGGCTGAGGGACAAAGACCTTAGAATTGGCACCAAGCTGACAGAAGATATTGAGTATGCACTTAAAGATTCAGAGGAAAAGAGTACTCAATGAATGAGCAGACAAAAACAGCAGAAAAGTGAGAACCCTAAAGAACAGCTAAAAAAAAAAAAATCTAGACAAGTACACCATCATATAAAATAAAAAACTCACGGGTGTACACGACAGTGGACAGGACCTGTCCAAAAGGTGAACTTGAAGCTCAGAACACCGGGCAGGAGTGGAGAGATCTGAAGGCAAGGAAATTGGAAATAACTGGAACAGCTGCTCAAACACCTGTGGGACAGGATCAATTGGTCTAATTTGGTCATATACATACATATATACATACATATATACATACATATATATGTGTGTGTGTATATATATATATATGTATACACACATATATATATTAAAGTTGGAAAAAAGAGAAAGAGGACACTAGAGAAGAAAAACAATTTTTGGAAAACTGCTGGCTAAATATTCTAAACATGCTTAAAAAATAATGTGTGGCCCAACACATTCCCTAAATTCTAAGATGTATTCTCCAAAGGGAACAGCTGGGCTGGGCACGATGCACACAGAACACAAGGGAGTGAGAAATCTTCAAAGCAGCCAGTGAAAGGCAGGTGAACAGTGGCAAGAGTGTCTCCAGCACGGCACACAGGAGGTCTACTCATATAGACAGCTGGAGAATTCCCAGCAGAGATGACAAAGAACAGACTTCAAACATGGAGAAACAAAGACATTTCAAGTTAATGATAACTAAGGTGGTTCATTGCCAGAAGACTTGTTGTGAAAAAAAAAAAAAAAAAGGCTGTAGACAGCTCAGAGAGGTTAAGAGCACTGGACGCTCTTCCAGAGAACCTGAGCTCATTTCCCAGCAGCCACATGGTGTTTCACAGGTGATTTCCAGAGGATCTGCTGCCAATTTTTGGCCTCCTTAGGCACTAATTATGTATATGGTGCATTAACATACATGCCGGCTGTCTTAGTCACGGTGGTTTCTATTCCTGCTCAAACATCATGACCAAGAAGCAGGTTGGGGAGGAAAGGGTTTATTCAGCTTACACTTCCACATTACTGTTCAATCACCAAAGGAAGTCAGAACTGGAACTCAAGCAGGTCAGGAAGCTGATGCAGAGGCCATGGAGAGATGTTACTTATTGGCTTGCTCAGCTTGCTTTCTTATAGAACCCAAGACTACCAGCCCAGGGATGGCACCACCCACAAGGGGCCCTCCCATCCTTGATCACTGAGAAAATGCCTTAGAGCTGGATCTCATAGAGGCACTTCTCCAACTGAAGTTATCTTTTCTCTGTGATAACTCCAGCTTGTGTCAAGTTGACACACAAAACCAGCCAATAAGCAGACAAATCACCTAAGCACAAAAAAATAAATTGAAAAAAATTAAAAATAAAGCTAAACTTGTTTAAACAAGGAATAAAAAAAGTTCTTCAAATTTAAAGGGAAATTTATATTAGAAATAAATTCAAATTACAAGAAGGAATGTAGAATACTAAAAATAGTAAGCATGTAAGTAGTTATTAAAGAAACCATAAGTTTTATTCTTTTTATTTAACAGGTAGAAGCATAAATTATAATCTAGTATTTTGGAGTTTATAAAGCATACAATTTTAAAGGAAATGCAAAGAGTAGGGAAATTGTTGCAAAGTTTGATATAAAATGACAGAATTATCAGCTCTGGGTATAAATAAGTATTCTTACAACAAATACTACAAAATAATGTGCAGAGATGATCCAAAACATCAAAAGAGAAGACTGATTTTTTTTTTAAGTTTAACTCAGAAGAAAACAGTGAAGGAGTAATGGTAGAACAAAAGATGTGTGAGATAAACAGGATGCAGATGGGAAAGCTGGTACAAGTGCAGATATACCAGCAATTACACTAAATGTAAACAGATTAAACACTCCAGTTAAGAAGCAGAGCTCATCAGATTGCATGAAGGAGTAAGAACTGATGCTGTGCCACCTACCAGGGCCACTCTTCAGTGTAATGACAGGTTGAAAACAAAACATGGGACTAAGAAACCCCACACGAACATTAGAAAGCCAAACTGCTGATGTTGGTATCAGATTCAATCATTTTAAATCAGGCAGTAGCTGCTGATGAAAAGCATCTGTGAAGACCAATTTATCAAAAGGTACAATTATGAATGTGTATTTCCCTCTATAGCTTTGATTTACATGAAAATAAACTTGATAAATATAAAAATAAAAATCAACCAAATCTAGAATAATGCTATATTTCTCTGTTTCTTTTCTGTTGCTGGGATAAAATGGCCCAATAAAAGCAACTTAAAGAAGAGAAGGCTCACAGTACAAGGTATATCACAGTAGGGAAATCAAGACAAGAGGGGCTTGTGGCTTGGGGACACACAGCATCTGAAGTCAGGGTGCAGAAGTGATGAATACATGTTGCTGCCCAGCTCCATTTCTCCAGGATTTCAGCCAGGGAATGGTGCCACCCACAGTGGGCAGGTCTTCCCAGCTCAACCAGTGTCATCAAGATTGTCCTTCACAGGGATGCCCAGATGTCTGTCTTCCATGTGATTCTAGATTTTTTTCAAGTTGACAATTAATACTGACCATTAAAACCACCTTCTCAGAAATGATAGAACAGATCAAAGAGGAACTAAAATTCAGAAGATCTGAAGGGCACTTCACAGTATTCATCCAGCTGTCATGTACAGACTATTATGCCATATGACTACACTAGATTATATTGTGCATATGTGTTCATATGTATAGAACATTTTTCTTTTTTTAAGATTTATTTATTTTATGTATATGAGTACACACTGTAGCTGTATAGATAGTTGTGAGCCTTCATTTGGTTGTTGGGAATTGACTTTAGGACCTCTGCTTGCTCCAGTAACCCCTGCTTGCTCCAGTTGGCTCCACCTGCTCTGGCTCAAAGATTTATTTATTATTATGAGTACACTGTAGCTGTTTTCAGATGCACCAGAAGAGGACATCAGGTCTCATTATGGGTGGTTATGAGCCACCATGTGGTTGCTGGAATTTGAACTCAACACCATCAGAAGAGCAGTTGGTGCTCTTACCCGCTGAGCCATCTCACCAGCCCAACACTTTTTTTTTTTTTCTGAGAACAGGGTTTCTCTGGGTAGCCCTGGCTGTCCTAGTACTTGCTCTGTAGACTACCTGCCTCTGACTCCTGAGTGCTGGAATTAAAAGCATGTTTCACCACCATATACAACGTTCTTACTCTTAGTAGCCTTAATTTTTTATTGAAATCTTATAAACTATGTTTTCTGTCAGTAGTAATTTAAATGAAACTGCCTTATACTATTAATGAATAATCAGAAGCTTAATATATCATTTATTACATGTAAAAATATCATTTATTACAAAGAAAAACTAATATATGCATGTAAAATGTTGAATTTTAGAATTGTTGAAAATTCTAAACATGTTCTACTATTTTACATAAAATATATTATTTTGTGTCTAACTATTTATCAAAGGTATTTTTAAATAGCCCACATTGATAGTTTACATATTGTGCCATAGTTTACACTTCTGTATCTTGAAACTATTTAAAAAGTTTCTCACAAAACAAAAAAAAATTGAACCATATTTCAATACAATAAGAAATCTAGAAAATTTCAGACATTTAGAAATTAAACAACATACCTCTAAATGGTGTACCAGTCAAAGAAACAATCAGAGAGATGATTATAAAATCTTTGAGGCTACACAATAAGGTCAGAACAACATTCAAAATGTGAGAGAAACTGCTAAAACAGAGCTCAGGATTTGCAGTCGCAGGTTGTGAGGAGAGACACTTAACCAGTCCTCCTGTGTGGCGGTAGCCCTACCACACTGTTACAGATGATAGTCTGACTTAGGGTCTTCTGATACTACAGTGCTGCCAAAGCAGCAGGACCTCAGTGGGAATCACACCTTGAGTTAGGAGTTTGGAACTTAGTAAAAGGTAGAACACCCTTGGTAGCAGTGAGCTGCAGCTCCAGTCAGTCACATGCTCATGACGAGGATCAACCCACACTGTGCAGCTAGCAACTTTGAATATTGATAACCAATGACTTATAGGTCACGCTCCAATTCTTTATTATTAAACAGACTGTATCAGACAATCTTGTTCAACTGGAGGTCATTGTGTTCTAAGAATGTATAAGGTAGGGTGAGCTAAGACCTGGTGTCCAGTAGGGTGAGCTTATTAGCAGACAGACAGATGATATAGATTGGATAGATAGATAGATAGATAGATAGATAGATAGATAGGCAGATAGATAGGCAGATAGACGGACAGGCAGATAAAGATAGAGATAGATTGGCTCACTAGGTAATCCAGGTTGTCCTTGAATTTATTATGTAGCCCAGGCTGTCTTTAAACTCTGTCTTTCTACATCTACCTTCTGTGTACTAGGACTATAAGTGAGTACACCATGGCAGACCCTTTGGTGTGTGTGTGTGTCCTTGTCTGTGTGTAAACACACATGTGTATGTTGAGGCTAGAGGCCAAGTGCCTCCCTAAGTCTCTTGCTATTCTTTCTCTTTCTTCTCTTTCTTCTTTTTCTTCTTCTTTTCTTCTTCTTTTCTTCTTCTTCTTCTTCTTCTTCTTCTTCTTCTTCTTCTTCTTCT
>NW_022196897.1:79114342-79125071 GCF_008632895.1 Mastomys coucha | reverse complement strand
TTCTTCTTCTTCTTCTTCTTCTTCTTCTTCTTCTTTAGAGAGAACAGGGTTTCTCACAGAACCTGGTGCTTACCAGTTTGGCTAGACTGAACTCCAGGGATCCATCTATCTCTACTCCCAACCCCCACCACCCTGTCACAGAAGTGTTGGGATGTGAATGGATGCAAACTTCAGCACTGTGTGTGTGTGTGTGTGTGTGTGTGTGTGTGTATGTGTGTGTGTGCTGGGAATCTGAACACATCCTCCCTCATTCACACTGTGTGGCAAGCACTTTACCAAACATGCTATCTTCCCAATCCCTTAAGTGGTTTTATTTCAAGAATCTTTTCTGAGGCCAGGTCTTGCTTGAAGCCAAATCTGTCTTCAAATCAGTGATGTTCTTGTCTCGGCCCACAAGTGCTGGGATCACAGACACCTGCCATCACATACAGTGACATAACATTTGCAGATTTTTATGGGATTACTCGTACATAACCCCGCCAAAAGTTCAGATGCGCCTGCACAAGGCACCACACTCCAGTGAAGGAATCGGGGCTCTTGAGTCACTAAGGGAGGAAATATAAAAAGATAAAGCCAGAGAGTTTGTAGTTAAAAGAAAAAGAGAAATCTCACAAGTTGAAGAATTAGTCAAAGGAGAATAGGAACCAACCAGTAGAAATATGAATGTTAAGGCTGGGACAGCTCAGCAATAAAGTCAATAAGGTGCTATCGGATTAAATGAAAGCATAAAACAAAGATCCCACTAAATCCACACTGTTACAACTAGTGGTGTGATGTTAGGAACTGGAAAGAGGGAGAGGGAGAGAGAGGGGAGAGAGAGGGAGAGGGAGAGAGAGAGAGAGAGAGAGAGAGAGAGAGAGAGAGAGAGAGAGAGAGAGAGAGAGAGAGAGAGAGGTGTCTCTCACAGGACAATTCCAGCTAATTGATTAGTTGGAGGACTATGCCCCATTTGTTGGTGTGGAGTGTGCATACCCTGATGCTTTCCCAAATGCACCATGGGAAAAGAGAAGGATGGCTTCACAGGAGTCTGGTAGATCCTTTCTGTCAGGTGTCCAGGGTCTGTATCAACTGCCCTAAGCTATACTGACAAGATAGATTCCTGGCACAATGTGGCAGAAATGGAACTTCATCTCCACCTCCTTCCACTCAACAGTCCAATCAGATTGGTGAGTGTGGAATATTGAATTTACTGCTGTGTAGCCAAAGCTATCCTCAAATGGGTGATCTTTCTGCCTAAGCCTCCCAAGTGCTGGGGTTAGAAATTATTTGCTACCACACCTGGTGGTGACTTACATTATTTTCAATTTATGATATGACAGGGTTAACCAGTGACATCTGTTCACTGTCATACTGAATAACTCAGAGGAGCTATCAGCTTGTTGTTCTATGATACAGATATAAAACGGACTAGATTGGCAACTAACATATACCGTATTAGCACAGTAGCTAAAGAACATTTCAAAGGCCTAGAATTCTGTGGACTATGCTCTCTCACTGCAGTGGGATGAAAAAGGGAGGTTTATGGAAAGGGCACAGCAAGATCTCCAATGCTTGCAAATTAAGCAGACTATTGCTATATAGTGCATGGGTTTAAGAAGAAACCTCGCCAAAGACATTGGGAAATACCTTGAATGAGTAGATAGGGAGAATCATGAGATGAGTATAAGGGTAAAATAAAATTGGAAAGTTGGAATTGTTAAAAGAACTAACTGTCAGCTATGCAAATTGTCTAACATTGTAAGATCCCTGTCACTGACATCAGCCCGTCATTCACCAGGGCTCTGCTAGGACCTTTCTGTGTGCCATCTAGTTTAATCTGCAATAACTTAAGTTAAATGAATACATCCACTGAAAATTTAACTTGCCAGCTGGGCAGTGGTGGCGCATGCCTTTAATCCCAGCACTTGGGAGGCAGAGGCAGGCAGATTTCTGAGTTTGAGGTCAGCCTCAGAGTGAGTTCCAGGACAGAGTGAGTAGCCAGGGCTATACAGAGAAACCCTGTCTCAAACAAAACAAAACGAAACAAAAAATTAACTTGCCACATGAAAGGAAGTTAAATTGTGACAGTGTGGGACTGGTGAGATGGCTCAGTGGTTAAGAGCACTGGCTGCCCTTCCAGAGGTTCTGAATTCAATTCCCAGCAACCACATGGTGGCTCACAACCATCTGTAATGGCATCTGATGCCCTCTTCTGGCATGTGGATGTATATGTAGAGCACTCATACATTAAATAAACAAATAAATAAAGTGACAGTGTGGTGTGAGCTGCAAAATGCAATCTGTATTGTAAATTGAAACTGTCCTGCACAGAGATGACAGGGTTAGCCAGTTTTATCCAGTTGGCATATGTTCTGAATAACTACAGGAGGGATATCTGCTTGTCTTTCCATAGTACATATATAAAACAGACTAGATTGTTTCAGGGCCACATAGCTGTGCTGGGAGTTTTCAGTGCTAATCTTGCATAAATTCTTTCAGAAAATAGAGAAAGAGGAAATAACTCCAAACTTGTTCTGCAAGGCCAGCTACTCCTTGTGACAAAATATGACATTTCATTATTATATTTTAGAGGAAAGGAAAATTACAGACCCATATCTTTCATAAATATAAATAGAAAAGTCATACGTAAAATATTTCCAAATCAAATCTAAAAAAAAAAAATCAGGTTAACATGCTGTGACTCAAGCTTGTGTCAGGTTGACTGGGGAGGGGGGTGCTTGAGAGATGGCTCAGTGCTTAAGGGCACTGATTGCCTTTCCAGAGGATCTAGGTTCAAATCCCAGCATCTACATAGTAACTCAGAACTATCTATTACTCCTAGATCTGACACTCTCACATAGACATGTAAAAGGGGCTTGAAAAGACAGTGTGTTGTGAGATGAAAGGGTGCGTTCAAAATGATCCATACATACTACACTGTCTGTCCGCAACCTTTAGAATGCTTTTACAGCAAATCTCAGAAGGCAGACAGAAGTGACTCTCCAATCACAGAGTCCTAAGAAAGGCCAGGTCCCGGCCACTTATCCCACCTGCTTTAGTAGTTTTACCCAGGGCTCAGGGCAGTTCTTTCCAGCTATTGCTGGGCTTGGCGGAGGTCATGGAGCTCCCACAGCCAGGCTGAGGGGCAGAAAGAGAACTGCGAGCAGAATAAATCCTTTCTCTCTTAAGCTGCTCTTGTCAGAGTATTTTAGCACAGCAACTGGAAAAATACCAAGACAGAGAAATTGGTAACGGGAACTGGGGCCATCGCTTAATAAAGCTGCTCATGCGTTTCTTAGGCCACTGGGACGGTTCTGTGGCTGGAACTTACGGAAGAATTGGAACTTTGGAACCTTGGGCTAGAAAAGCTCTTGAATGCTGGACACAGAGCTAAATGGGCAATTCTGGTGGGAGCTAGGAAAACATGGATGCTGAGAGAAATGTGGAGTGTGGGGGCAGCTCAAGGAGTTTCTGACAAGGCTTCTCTGTCAGGAGCTGGTAAGAGGACATTTGTGTGATATTTTGTCCACATAATCTGGCTTCATTCTGCTCCAGTCCCCTAACCCCCAGAACCTGAATGAAGTTGAATTTAAAGGTACCAGACTAACTTGTTTGGCAGAAGCATTTCAAGACAGGAGAGCTCTCAGGCCTGTGCTGGGGAAGCAGCTGTAAGTGTTAAGGATATCAGCACTATTGTGGAGAATCTCTTTATCCTACTGGGAAGTATCCTGAGGGCAAAACCCAGCAGAGACTCCCTTTTATGGAGATCCACTGAAGGATTCCCTTCTGGAAAAATGTTTACATGGGATCAGCACACAGGAGTCTATGGAGCTGTTGGCCCAAGGCAGGCAGGCAGGCAGGCAGGCTTCATCTCAAGTGGGCAGCAGAACTCAGTAAGCAGCATCCATACAATGCTGGCTTTGTGAATATGGAAAATATAGGACTGAGGAGCTCATGGAGTCTTGCTGGATAATTTCAGAGAGTTGCTAAGGCCAGACAATGTGTATGGTGTTTAAGTCCCTGCAAGGAGGCCATGAGAGGCTATTATAAACATGAAGCAGGGACCACAGGATACTAGAGATGCCAGGACCATGGGACACACATTGAGAGAACTGTGAACATGGACCAGAGCCAGCCCAGGAGAAAACCCGTGTGCATGTGTGAGGGCAGTATAGCTGAATGGCTGGTGTTCTAGTCTTTTGGAGCCCAGCTGATTTTATCACAAACTCTAGATGCCAGACATGGAGCTCAGGATCTGATGTTTTCCCTGCTTGGTTTTGGTTTTGCTTTTGTGTGATTTTTCCTTGTTATGTCCTCTTTCTTCAATTTTGGGATGAGAAGTTTTATTCTATGCCATTATATGTTGTATGTTTTTTAATTTCAGAATAGTGCACAGTAAGAGACTGTAAATTAAAAACGTACATATTTATTCATTTTTATCTTGTGTGTATAAATATTTGCTGGCAAATATACAAATGCACCACATGTATGTTTGGTGTTCACAGAGACCAGGAGAGGAGGGTATCAGATCCTCTGGAAGTAGAATTGTAGGTGGTTACGAATATTGGACAGGGGTGCTGGGAACCAAGACCAGATTCTCTACAAAAGCAACAAGTGCTCATAACTGTTCCACCCTCTCACCAGCCCACTGATTGCTGGCTTTTTTTTTTTCTTTTAAGTTCTATGACTTTGACAGTCAGCACTTTAGTTTTCACCCCAGTGTACTTGTCTGTATGTTTGTGAATGTGGTAATAGGCACATAAATTACCAGTGTGTAGAGTTTGTTTGGTGAGTCCTCATCCTTGCTACATTTTTTTTTTTGTACAAACGTATGCAGATAAGATATGGAACATTCCTTATCCCCTTGGTGCAGATGTTTTTATTGAGCCTGATATCACTGTGCACATCTGGAGTCCTCATCCTCATGGCAAGTTTCTGGATTTGAGCACACCTCTTGAAGCCCATTTCATGGGCGCACATGTGGATTTTGATGGTATATCTCTGGGTCACCACCTTGTTGATAGCAGAATGGCCATTGTGTTAGGCAGGGTTTATATTCCTGCACAAAACATCATGACCAAGAAGCAAGTTGGGGAGGAAAGGGTTTATTCAGCTTACACTTCCACATTGCTGTCCATCACCAAAGGAACTCAGGACTGGAACTCACACAGGGCAGGAACTTGGAGGTAGAAGTTGATGCAGAGGTCATGGAGGGGTGCTGCTTACTGGATTGCTTCCCCTGGCTTGCTCAGCTTGCTTTCCTATAGAACCCAGAGATGGTACCACCCACAATGGGCTGGGCCCTCTCCCCTTGATCACTAACTGAGAAAATGCCTTACAGCTGGATTTCATGGAGGCATTTCCTCAAGGGAGGCCCCTTTCTCTGTGATAATGCCAGCTTGTGTCAAGTTGACATACGTAACCAATCAGTACAGCCCCTTCTTTTTGCCACCATTCTTTGTGGGAGCCATTCTGCCATGTTCAAGTTGGAAAAAAGGATGAGGCTCTAGACTTTTAAAGTGTTCAAATTGGACTGGGGAGGAGGGTACTTGAGAAAGGGCTCAGTGCTTAAGGGCACTGATTGCTCTTCCAGAGGACCTAGGTTTAAATCCCAGCATCCACATAGTAGCTCAGAACTGTCTATTACTCCTAGATCTGACAACTCTCACATAGACATCCATGCAAACATAACACCAACACCCATAAAATAAAGGTCAATACATTTTAAAAAACATCTTTTGAAGTTGGACTGGATGCATTTTAAAGTATAACAATGTTGTGAGACTTTGAGGCAAGGTGTAGAAGGTTATGGCGTGAAAACATGTTTGGGGATCAGGTTGACAAGGAGTGGAGCTACAATATGCTTTTGGGGTACTCTCTTGCTTATATTAATTGGTGTGGGGAACCCATCTTGATTATTGCTGAGGCCGTTCCTAGACAGGGAAAGCAAGCTAAGCACTAGCATGTATTCATCCCTCTCCCCCTCTGTGGATTTGGGGCGACCCACTCCTTTAAGCTCCCGCTGTTCTCCCTTCTAGCCACTGTGGATTGTGGCTTAAACCTGAAGCTAAAATAAGCCCTTTCTCCCTGAAGTCACTTCTTTACAGAATATTTCCTCGTGGCAACAGAAAAGAAGCTACGATCCCACGGCAGCAGGGCAAGCCTGTGCAAAGACAAACCAGAGCCAGTGTCTCCCAGCTCTGAGGCTCAGCGGCTTCTGCTCTCCACACAGATCTCATAGACGGGGCATGGGGAGAGGCTGGGCTTGGACCCCTCTGCTGCCTTCTGATGAAGGCATTTCCTCCCATACTGTGCCTTCTCTCCTGCTTCAGTGTCTTCACAGTGGCTGTGTCCCCTGCAGAGACTCAGCCATTCTTCTCTTGGCAAGACTGATTTGTCCACCTAGCACACCCCCCACCCCTAAAGTGCCACTTCCTCAGAGATTGTCCCTATCTAAAGATAGTTGCCAGTGCCTTGGGCCCCAAACTCTGTTGCCTCTCCTTACTTGGCACACAATAAAAGTCCATTACATGGCCGTGGATCCTCCAGAGGGCTGTCTTCTGCCATGGCTCAGTGGGATGGATCCTTGGGGGACACTTGGGGTGTTGAGTTGGGGATGGTGGCTTGTGCTCCTAGGGAGCTATCAGGAGACAGGCAAGCTGCCTGTCAGTAGCTTACAGAAGAGCATGAGGACCTGACCCTGGCCCTTTGATCTTAGCCTTTGCCGGCAGCTGTGTGAGCAATCCCTTGGTCTTAAGCCAGTCCCTCTTTCCTTCCAAGAGAGAGGTCCCTCAGCTGTTGGGCAAGTGGGCAAGACTAGAATGGAACCATGGCTGGCCAAGAACATGGCCCATGGGATCCAGGTCACTTCAGCAACTCTTCCAAATGTGGATTCATTTGAAAGATTTATGTCTTGCCATTAACAAAGGAAGACATTTTTAATGAAAGGCAGAGAAAACAAGGCTTGGCCAGTAGGATTAGACGTGGGGAAACAGAAACGAGAAGGAAGCAACTGCCAATGCTGTTGGGAATGAGGATGGAATTTGGCTCTGAGCTTCCTGGCAGCCCAAGTGAAAAGGGAAGCCTGATCGGTTACAGAGTTCCTCTCATTAGCAAGGAAGACGCCTGCTGGTTCCTCGGGGGAGATGTAATTTGTTCCAGTTTTAGTTTTTCCAGGCAATAAATCCTGAGTCAAATTTCTCCCTTGAGGTTGTAAGAGATATCATCAATTGATGGGATAAATAATATGCTTGTCTTATAGTAAGTATCAAAAAGACTCTCCAGGGACCTGGGGGCACCAACCATGCAGCTCACTGGGTGTTGGTTTTGTTCGGGTATCCTTATTTTTAAATTTTATTAGTATTATTTATTTTCAAGACAGGGTCTCTCTCTGTATCACTGGCTGTCCTGGATGGGTATCCTTACTATTAATGGATCTCACACAGACTTTTGCTCTTGAAGCGCTAAGAGTATTCATAAATCACATCTCGATGGCTTCACGGGGACAGTTTTGCAAGGAGAGGTAAGGGAGGAACCTGGCTTCCTCTCACAACACACTGGAAAGCTCTGTGTGTGCAGTCTTTGTGTAGGAAAGCAACGGAAATCCTTAGTTGCTTTGTGGGAAAGAGCAGCTAACTCTAAGGGGCAGAGAACACACTGTCTGATGGAGGAAGGCAGCCCTGCTTGAATCTCCCCGTGCCTCCAACTAGCTGTGTGATTTCAGAGGCGTGTGTGCTGAACATCTCTGAGCATGTTGCTTCTTAGTAAAAAAAAAAAAAAAAAAAAAGATACTTGCTCTGGAAGACTGGAAGGGAAAAGGGTCAGTGGTAAAGCACCGGATGTGTGTGTGTGAGTGTATGCCATGCACCCTACTGATTTCAGCTCCCATCCTGAGGTCCTCAGGGGATTCCAAGGAGCATCCTCCTACCCACATTTCTGGGATTCCAGCCCGACTTAGCCAGAGGTAAGCTTGAGACACACACTGACCTTGCCTTGGCCACATGTCTCTAGGGGGTCCCACGAGTCCTGATAAATGATTCAGACCAGAGAAAAACAAGTCTCCAAGATCTGCTCATGCTTCTGGCCATGGCCACACCCCTTCTTCTCACCTGTGCCTCTTTCTGGTCTATCTCAGGTTCTTCGTCCCACCCACTCTCTGCAGCAGGCACTAGTCACTGCAACCCCTGGGCACTCTGACACCTCTAGGTCTTTACTGTCTGCCTTCCTGGCATGCGGTCTCGTGGATTCCTGGTCCACCTTTGATGTTGTTTCATGTAAGGTCTCTTCCCCTCAGAAGGGACAAATGGCTAATTCCTCAGCATCTCTTTGTGGGCCTGACCTCTCCCATGTGTTAGTTAGAACTTGAGGTAGTCTTACAGACTTCTAACTGGGCTGGAGCCACACTGGGATACACAGATCCAGGTCTTCATCTCTATTCCCCACAATACCCGGTGCTTCAGAAAGCTACAGTTGTGGACACGCAGCACCTAGCTGTTTCCATAGCATCACAGCTGCTTCGGGCTCTTTACACACACCCTCAGGGCTCACCCTAGAGCTGGCAGCTGGACCTTCACAGCATTGCAAGATGAGGAAACAGGGTTATAGCTACAGACACTCAAGGTCATACTGCAAGTGACAGACCAGGGAGCCGAAGAAGCGTTTGTGTTATCAAGGTCAAGAGAAATAAGAGAAGTTGCCTTCTCTCCCAGCCCCCATCGGGTCTCCGGGAGCTACAGCATCCTCGGGAGTGCTTGACCTTGGAAAGCCCTCTGGGATCCCCCTGGTGGGAGCTCCTTTCCCTTGGTAATCGTCTCCCCCGAGGTGACACCTTCTTGGGACTACCTGGACCTTCCTGAACTACCCGGCACTGGGCAGGCCTTCCAAGAATTCTTACTCAAGTAGAATCCTTTTTGGCAACTTCCAGCCTAAGGTGAGGCCCTCCTATGGCCAGGGAACCCACCCTGCAGCAGACTCCCCTTGAGGTCATTACAAAGAAGGGGTTGCTTGTGGTATGGCTGTTCTGGTTCCCATCTGACCACTCATACTTCCTTTAAACACCCCAGCCTCACCACATCCCTTCAATATCTTTCTTGCTGAGTGCCATTTCACAGATGGACACAACGAGGCACTAGGCAAGGAAAGTTAGGGCACAGTCCGTCCCAGTTTTGTATTCTGATTTGGCTCTGTACTTTCATCTGAGCCGCAAGTGACACTCACCCTTTATGCCCCACGTAAATAGTTAATTTTTCTCACAGGCCCCAGGGCCCTTCCCCACTTGGTGTTCCATGGGACGCATGTTACCTAACTTCAGCTGATAACTTCCAAACTGCCGAGCACCCAAAGGGTTAAAGGGGCCCCGGAAGAGGACCCTGTAAGGGTTAAAATTATAAACGCATTTATCGCCCTCTGACTATCTATTGGTCTGTAGACCGACAGTGTCGAAGCCGGGCAGGACCAGGGGGCACCCTTGGATGGGCTTGCGCAAACGCCACAACTTTCCTGCACGACCCCCCGAAAGTATCCCGGGCGCAAAGTTGGCGCAGCCCGCTCCTCCTCCGCAGCGTCGCCCTCCCCGTGGGGCGCGCGGCGGGGACGCGCGAGCTCCCGCGCGGGGCCGGCTCGGGGGACGCGGGGCTCAGCGAGGCCCGGCTCCGGCCCCCTGAATTGGGGGGTCCGCGTCTGCCCCAAACGCCGCTTTCTTCCGTTTTCCATGTCATTTCCTGTACTAATAAGATGGTGGTCAAAGCAGGGGAGGAGAGCAGCAGCGAGTCGCCGCCGCGCTGCCGCTGGCGCTGAAACTTTGCCCGGCCGGGGACCCCGCGCGCGGCCGCCCCGTCCCGCCGCGTCCCGCCGCTCCGGCCCCGGCCCGGCCCGCAGCCCCGCGTGGGAGCCAGCGAAGGTGAGTGGGCTCGGTGGCCACCGTGGCCATGAACGTGAACATGGCTTCGGAAGACGCTGGGCGGCTCGCCAACCGGCGCGGGGGACGCGGCGACGAGCGCGCGGGGACACTGGGGACCGGGGGCGCAGGCAGGCGACCGGGCACGGGCTGGAGCACCGGGAGCGGGGCGGGTCCCAAGGTGGCCCGGGCCCGCAGGTCGTCGCCACTGCCCGACGCGGGCCTCGGGCGGCCCAGCCTCCGCCTCCTTCCTCCGCGCACTCGCCCGCCTTGTTCCACTGTAGCCTTTTCCTCGGCTCCGCCGCGTGCTGATGGACGCGGCCGCCGGCCAATGGGAACGGCTGCTCGGGCCCGGCGTTCGCAAAGAGAACGCGTAGACAGGGGCCAGGGCGGGGCGAGGGCGGGATGCAGCCGCTGGCCTAGTTGCAGGGACCCGGTCGCTGGTGCTTCGGGGCCGGGCTGGGGGGCTTAGGGACCGCACGCCTCTCTGTGACCTGCCGCGGGCCTGGGGCGGCGGAGGGAGGGCGTGCCTTTTATCTATTTTAAGTCTTGGTTGCGGCGAGGACTCTTCGGGAATTCGCCCCTGAGTGTCGTCTCCACCCCCCACCTCCTCATTCCCGGTCCCCAAGGTACTATGTGATGCAGAAACTGCAGAAACTTGGTGGCCAATGACCTTCCTCCGTCAAGGCCAGCGTGCCCTAGGCAAGTGCTGCAAGGGACTACTGAGCAGCCTTGGGCTAATACAGCAAAAAGTTGCTGGTGTCTTGAGTCCATCAGAGTAGGAGCTCAGACCCTTAGAATCAGTTGGTGACCTAGAGGAGGAAAGTCTTTTGTTTTTTTGTTTTTGTTTTTTTT
>NW_022196897.1:79080148-79114308 GCF_008632895.1 Mastomys coucha | reverse complement strand
TTTTGACCATGGCTTCGTGTGGAGTCAGCCGTGGCCTATGATTTAGAGTAATCCAGAAGAAGCACACCCAGTCCTTTGTGCGTGGGGACTGCGAGCGGTGAAGGGAGCCTTCTCTTTATCTTGGGAACCCTATAAACTTTGGGAGTTTTGTCTATCTGAAGCAGAATAATTTTCCATGAAGTGTGATGCCCGGGTCACCCCAGCTTGCCTTGCCCACTTGTCCCCTGCAGAGGAAGGCAGGGACTTTCCTAGGTCTTGGTTGATGGTGTAGGGTATATGGGTCAGAAGTCCCATATTCCCCTCATCCCTGGGGAGCAGGGCATGGTCTCTGCTGGAAACCTTCTGGGCAGACGGCCCAGGCCCCTTGGCTTATTTAGTTTCATGGAAAGGACATCTTCAGGATCCTTGCCGCAGGGCTTTGGATTTTGCAGGGCTGTAGTTGATCTCTTCAAGGGGGTCCTTCCCTGCAGTGGGCTCAGGACAGCCTGTCTGGGAGTCAACTGGTAGAGCACTGAGATAAGAACCAATCAAGTACCTGGCTCAGGGTCAGGCTCCTGGTTTCAGAATCTAGAGCTTTGATGCTGGGCGATGCTCTGAACTATCTCAGGTATCACACTTGTTTGCCAGACCCCAGCCTGCTCCACACAGCCCCTGACTGACAGTGCCCCTGAGGAGCAGGTACTCTCAGGGTGTGGTACCTTCTGAGTATCTGTCTCAAGAATAAGGAGCACTTCTCCCAGGAGCCCTTAATCTTGTCAACACGGTCATCACCCCCAGCCTGAGTTACTGGAGCTTTCTGGTCCGAATGTTCGCAGAGGTGTCTGATGAGAGTTTTCCACCTGGCTTACTCTTCACCTAGATTCAATGTGGGGTTATCAGAAAGCCTGAAAGAGGCAAAGACCATTGGAGGAGGAGTTGGGGGTTTGGAGTTATGCTGCCTTTGTGGTCTCTCACTTAGGGACCTTAACATACTCCTGGCCTTCCTCCATAGGCGTTGATCTCGATGTGTCTCTGCCTGCCTCATCCAGTCAGTCCACCCATCTCTAAGCCCAGGAAGCTCTCTTTAGTGAATCCAACCCATCCTGGCTTCCTAACATCTCCCTACTAGCACATTGCGGAACAGTACTGCCTGCTCCGGGAGAACTGCTAGGGTTTGAGATAAGCCTCTTGCCCTGTTCCCCGTGGTACAACTCACCTCAAGCTCCCCAGTTCCTGTTCCTGCTGCCCCCCAAGTCTGCCTTGTGCACCTCTGATAAAGGATCAGATTGTTGATAGTGGCAAAGTCTACCTATAACATGACTCTCCCCTTTCCTCAGCCTCATCTCCTGCCCTCCCCACCTCTCTGTGCCCAGCCCCATCTGCCCTAGCCAGTCTTTCTTGGAATCCCGACCTAGGATTTATGAATGAGTAAAAGTCAGTGAGGGGTAGAATGGTGTGGAAATGTCTGCTGGTCTTTATTTTATTTTATTTTTTTGTTTTCGTTTTTAGATTTATTTATATGAGCACACAATTGCTCACACCAGAAGAGGGCATAGGATCCCATTACAGATGGTTGTGAGTCACCATGTGGTGGCTAGGAATTGAATTGAGGACCTCTGGAAGGGTAGTCAGTATTCTTAACCACTGAGCCATCTCTCCAGCCCCCATGTCTGGTGGTTTTTATTGGCCTCCTAAAAATATTTCCAGCAAATCCAGGTATACCACAGGGTTGACTTCAGGTCCTCTTATTCTAGGTTGAGGCCATGTGACTAGCTAGTGAGTTGGGACTCACAGAAATGCATTGCTTGCGGCTCAAAGCATTTAGCTGTCAATGCAAGACTCTCCCAGGGTCTCGTTCTTGGTGGTGTAGCATCTGATAGCAGGATTGGAACGGCTTCTGTGTCACTCCTTGAGTAGTGTACCCTGATGGTCCACAAAAAGCATGTGATACAACTGAGAGATAGACCTTTGATGTTTGAAACCACTGAGACCCAGGCTGGCTTATTCTTACAAGATAGCTTATGTTACCTCTTCCAGGAAGCCTTTCTAGGTTAGGGTAAACTTGGGTTACAGGTGTTTCTGGTCCCCATCCTCCTCTCGTTGGATTCATCTTTCTGTAGCAACTTCCCACATGCTGGTGTTGTTACTTGGTGATGACCTTATATCGTCATCAGACCATGGGTCCTGTTTCAGGTAAGTGGCTTGTGCCTGAGAGCTGCTGGGTGAATGCCCTCTGTGAGTATTTGGCCCTGACGGGGACTCACCAAGGCTGAGGACAG
Organism: Mastomys coucha; assembly: GCF_008632895.1. Lineage (NCBI taxonomy): Eukaryota > Metazoa > Chordata > Mammalia > Rodentia > Muridae > Mastomys > Mastomys coucha. The sequence continues at coordinate 79,112,050 of NW_022196897.1, read as the reverse complement.
GCACTGTTCCCCACGCCTACAGGCACTGTTCCCCACGCCTCCCTGAGCTGCAGTCCCAGCAGGAAGGCTTTAGACGCAGCAGTAAGTAACTTGTAGAGGGCAGATGTGAAGTTCTTGGTCCTTCCAGGTGTCTGGACCCAGCAGCACCAAGCCCCAGAGAACTGTGATAATCAATTCCAGGAGAGAGAGGGGGGATGAGATCGGAGACCCCGAGATCTCTGCTGACTTAAGGGGTGATTCAGTGCAAGTGGGGTGGGGAGAGGAAGGCGTGACTGCAGCTAGTGGTCTCCGAGGGCTTACACCCATCAGGCACTAAGCAGCTCTGTCCTGTAGAGGTCAATTTCTCCGGACAGTGAAACACCCGAGGCCTTATACTATCTGAGGCAAGGGCATTCATTTAGCTAATGGTTTTGGAATCTGAAGGTCCAAACAGCATGGCCTCAGCTCCAGGAGATGTCTCAGAGTGTGTCAGTGTGCTGGATATCACCGTGGAGGGGCATGTGACCAGGGAGATCACATGTCTAAGACAGAGGGTCTGGAAGGAGCCTCTTCAGACAGACAGACAGACAGACAGACACACACACACACAGTAACCCAGGGACCTCCTAGTAGGCTCCATGTCTTCAAATACCTCTGTACTGCTGCAGGGCCTTCAAACATGTGGGCCACTATCACTAGGATACACAAGTGCTAGCCACTCCATATCACATCCCTGTTCTGGAGACACCCACAAGTATCTCACAGATGGGGAAACTGAGGTTCTAAGAGGTGGGGTGAGAAGCATAGAGCTTTATGGCATGACCAGGATCGCAAAGTGGGGTGTCATCTGAAAGCAGTCTCTTGGAGCAAAGGCAGAGGATCCTGGGAGCTTCCTGGATAGGATGGGCAGGATAGAGAGAGAGAGAAAGAAAAGAGGGGGTGGGGAGGGGAGAGGCATCAGTGTGGGGGAAGGGACCTGTGGCCAGCCTCAGTGGGTGGCTGGTGAGTGTGTGGGTGTGAGAGGGTGGAGAAGGTGTATAATAGAGCAAGCTCTGTGAAAGTGTCGTGTGGGGTCAGTGACCCTCCTGGACACCCCTCTAATACTGACATTTGAGCAGAGGAGTGTCTGGCCCAGGAGTACCTGGGAGTGGGGCTTGAGAGAGTGAAGCTGGCTGGTAATCTCCACCTCTGACTGGAGCCTGCAAGTCCTTGGAGGCCCCAGAGCCCCATGTTCTCAGAGTGGGGCCAGGGAGGGGCTTCTCGGCAGCTGGCCCAGGGGCCATGGCGGAAAAACAAGCCGTGCAGAAAGAAAGAAAAAAAAAAAGCCAGAAGAAAGAAAAATGTGTGTTGTTATTTTTAAAAAGCCTATTTCCTATTGCAGATTTGTATCTGCTGATACTCAGAGGGCTTGCTGTTCACACACACAGTGTACCTACATGAGTGATATCCCCCAGCCCAGCAGCCCCCCCAAAAAAAGATTGCAGGAGGGGAAACCTGGGCCTGCACACAGCTAGGCACCAGGTAAGGTGGTCATAGGTTACAGTTGATGGGGAAGGGGAGAGCTGTCGATTCCAGTCACGACGAAGTCTCCTCAGTGGAGGATACACCTTCAGGATGGGCTGGATGAAGAGGAAGAGAGAGAAGGAAGAGAGGCATCAGAGTGGGTCAGGACTGGTGGGCAGCCTTGGAAAGATGGCCTGTGGTTGATGAGTGTGTGGGTGCAGGAGGGAGGGACAGATATCAGAGAACAATGTCCTGGTCCTGGCCTCGGACAGGAGCTCCAGCTCCCTGGAGTACTGCTCCGAAGTTAGCTTTGTACTGGCTCTGTCTTCAGCACCAGGACTGCCAAAACTACAGCCTTCTGGGGCATTTTCCTGTTTAGGATTACAGCCCGCACAACTCTCTGTCTCAGCTTCCTTGTACTCTCTCTTTATAACATATCTTATGCCTCACCTGTTTTGCTTATCTCTTCCTCTCTGTTCTTAGAGAATTCTAGAATATCTGGCGCTTGGTTCGCCCCTGTGAACAGTGTAGAGTTTAGAGATGGTGGCCTGGAAGCTATGTGAAATTGTGGATGAGTGGAGTGCTCACTCCTTATGGTCCCCTCATCTGTGTTCCCCCTGTCTATGGTTTGAGACACAGAGGCTCAAAAAGGGAGAGGGCTTCACTGTTGGTAAGCTGTGCAGCTGGGATTTGAAGCTGGGTCACCTGGCTCCTGCCTAAATAACCCTGACCCCAGTTCACAGCTATGTTAGAATAGTTGTGCTGGCCAAGAATGAGTTTGCGTAGTTGGTAGGCTGCCGGGAGGCTCTGAGGGATTTTATGAGGCATGGTGACCAGATCCTTGGTCTAGAGTGCACAGGCTGCATAGAAGTGGTTGCAGAGGTGATAGAAAAAGTGGAGGAAGCCAGTGGAAGAGATGATTACAGGTAGGAGTGGACAGGTGAAGGCTCAGCTCAGGCCGGCAGAGAATCCTAATGTTCATCATTTCGTTTGGGAGTACTTGGATCTGAGATCCAGCAGGAAGAGGGAAGCTGGGAAGAGACCAGGTTGGTGGGGCTGCATTGTGCCCTGCAGAGGACCTGTGCCTTAGGCCAGGTCCCTTGCCTTGCTGCTTGGCAGTAGGGGTGTCCTAATGGGAGGAGGCCACTCCCCTGACTGGCTGTTCCCTGCCTGTAGAGTGGGAATGATAACCATGCCTAGCCTGGGGGTGTGTACAGACAGCTCCCAGCAAGCACTGGGCAGCCAGTGACTGGTGCTAGGCCTGACTTGGAACTACCTTTCTGGATGTAGAGTCACTATGCACCAGGGAAGCATGTCCTGGGCATGGGCATGATCTTGTATTCTTTACCAAGGACAATGTACCTGAAAAGAGGTGGACAGAGGTCTCTGTGCTTGCCCTTGATCTGGCCTCGCCCCAGGCACTCATTCCACACGCAGGTTGTTGCTTGAGGCTACCAAGCCTGCCTGGCTCCAGTTTCCTTTTCTGGCCACAGAGATGAGGGTGTCCATCTTGCCTCATATTCTGTAGAAGAGAATTGTCCTCTATGTTGTCAGTATCAAATTGAAGACACTGCTCCCCAGGAGGGGTCAGCTGCTGGAAGGAACATGTTTTGAGTACTGTGGTCCTTGACAGAAGTTGCTTTTCACATCCATTTATGGAAAGGGGAACCTGGGCTCAGAGAGAGTGCTTGACCAGCTGAAGGGCACACAGCTTAGACTTTTCCCAGTCACCTTGTGAAAGCTACATCACAAAAGAAGCCTTAGGGGCTATTTTATGTCTTATCTAATAATCCCCAGCAGGTTTGTTTGGCACTTTAAAATGGATTTGATTGGTAGGGTCTTGGCATAGCTGTTTTCAGGACCTTTTTCCACCCTGGGAACCTCAGAGCCAGAACGTGGAGTCCCATTTGGCTAGACCAAAAGTCTCAGATGAAGCGATGATGGGGGAGGGGAGCAGACATGGGCAGCTGGCATCCTGCCTCCTGGCATCGGCCTCAGAGAAGAGTAACTGTGGAGGGCTGGGTTCTGTCTTTTCAATGAGACACACCTGAACCTCTGGAGCTTTCTGTGGCCTGTGGAATTTTCTCTCCCCTCCAACACAGAAGAAAACCCAGCATTCTCCTCCTGGTTCTGCCTACTCCTAAAACCTTTATCCAAAGTCCCAAGGCAGGCAGGCTACCTCACAGGACACCCCATCGTGCCATTGAGGAAACTGAGAGTCTTAGTCAGGGGTTCTATTCCTGCACAAACATCATGACCAAGAAGCAAGTTGGGGAGGAAATAATTTATTAAGCTTACATTTCCATGTTGCTGTTCATCATCAAAGGAAGTCAGGACTGGAACTCAAGCAGGTCAGGAAGCAGGAGCTGATGCAGAGGCCATGGGGGGATGTTACTTAGTGGCTTGCTTCCCCTGGCTTGCTCAGCTTTCTTTCTTATAGAACCCAGGACCACCAGCCCAGGGATGGCACCTCCCACAAGGGGCCCTCCCACTCTTGATCACTAATTGAGAAAATGCCTTACAGCTGGATCTCATGGAGGCATTTCTTCAAGGGAGGCTCCTTTTTCTGTGATAACTCCAGCTTGTGTCAAGTTGACACAAAACCAGCCAGTACACTGAGGCTCAGAGATCAGAAGTGACCTGATAGGAATCATTTGCTTTAGAGAGGCCAGGTTCCAAATCCAACCTTCCTCTGTGCTCAAGGACCTCACTCCTGGATGTGTTTGTAGTAACCAGTGTCCATGGGACACTGTAACCTCAGGGAAGGTTTGTTAGTGAACACAAGAGAGCAGGCTACAGGTGGGATATGGTGTGACTTAATCTTGAGCTGAGCTGGTGTGGATGTATCTGAGAAGGTAGATGTGAAGCCACCCCCGCAACAATCCCAGAGCTCCCAGCCTGTTATCTCTGGCTTTCTAGAACTTTCCTGGAGGGAAAGAATGAGGGCCAAGAAAGGGTCCTACAGTCAGTTTCCATGGGTGATGGAGTGCCTAGCTTGGGATACAAGAGAGGCTGAGTAGACCCTCAGTTCCTGCAGGGAGGAACTGAGAGAGCTTGTTATGAGAGAGCTTGTAATGTGGCAGTGCACGGGGACTCAGCTGCAGTGGACCCAACATTGTCATGGCTTGAGGTAGGGTATGATCTGGAGGATGGGGGTTATGGAACCTGGCTCAGACCTCACAGTCACAGCAGAGTCAGGGTGACTTGCCTTGTATGTATCCCTGTGTATCTGTGTGCCTGTAAAGCCCCTGTGCAGACTAGCAAGGTTCCAGGAAGCAAGTCAGAGTAGCCAGGGAGGTTGGTGTTTGCCAAGGATTCAGTGTCCCAGCTAGGGGGTGTGGGGAAGAGAGAGAAGCCCCTTGCCTGGGGAACGGGAAAAGGAGGTGTGCCAAAGAAGCTTGTGACTTAGTGCATGATGGAACAGGACTAATCCCTCTCAGGAAATACTGAGCTTCTCCTGGGCTCCTTCAAAGCCCCAGTACCAGCTATGCCTGCAGGAAGCACATGTGTGTGCACAGTCCTGCTTAGCCTCAGCTGCCCCACTGTGCTGATGTTATCACCTACTCTGGGTTACTGCTGGTGGTGGCTGGGCTGATCTTTGCCCTGGGTGACCGGTGGCTTTCCCATTGGATCCTTGAACTGCAGGGGAGTGCAGCGAAAACATGGAACATTAAGAACCATAGCCCAGGCTAGTCTGGGACAAAGAGGACTCTTGACACAAGTGCAGCTGCATTGTGGGGCGGCTGGACCTATCTACTCAACACTTCGTCATCACATAGTTGACCAGTACTCCCTTGGGGTCTGGGAATGCAAGAACATTGCTGGATGGCTCTCCTTGGAATGCCAGCACACTGCGGGACGGCTCTCCTTGGAATGCTAGGCCGGCAGCAGCCTGGCCCGTGCCTCGTAGGGAATGCTGGGTGGACCTCTGCCCTAGGTGAGCAGCTGTGAGCTACTGTTCTGCCTACAGATCCGCCAAGGCCGTGTCACAGGTCTGTAGGGAGATTGGTATAGACTTGGAGAACAAACTCAGAAACTTACTGCACCACGAGGTCCCTCTACCATTTTCACTGTTGTTTGCAAACGCAGCCAAGGACCACCATTTGGAAGCTGAAGCAAGGTGTCTTTAGTCACAGGTAGTTTGAACAGCTCCGGCTCCTGCCCTGACTATAAGTGAAGGCAAGGACTCTGAGGCTTGGCCTTGGCAGTGGGGAAAAATGTACATGCAGGTCTACTTCCCAGAGGTAGGGGAGCAGCTGAACACCCCTCAAAAACAAAACAAAACAAAAAAGTAGAAGTGAGAAGTGTGTCTGCAGAGGGGAAGGAAGGGCTTTTGAGAACAGGTATGTGAAGGTAAGCACAGGGAAGGCCCGCTATCCATTGAATGACAAGAGGTCTTGGCATCTGGGAGAGGGGATGAGATGGCCCTAGAGACTGGAAGGACTTACGTGGAGCTGCTGAGGAGATCTTGATCGTTCCTTAGTAGGGGTGAGATGCAGCTAGCTTTGAGGTTGAGAACTTCTGTCCCTGTAGCAGAACGGTCATGGTTATTTAGAGGAGGGACAAGACCACCCTGGGGTGCAGTCCTTCTTTTTCACTCGTCAGGGAGGCTGTCCCGGGCTCAGTGGAGTGAATTGCCAGGGAGGAGCTATCTGCCCATTCTATGAAGCAGTCCTGGCTGGTGAGCCAGCAGGCCCCTAGGGTAAGGCCATAGCCTTCCTAGGCTGTCCTGGTTGTGAGCTTGTGCTTGCTGGCTGTGGGTGAAGCTTCATCGCCCCCACCTCTAACACTAGAGCTGCAGGGCCTGACCTGGAGAGCAGCCAGTGGAGTGACCAGGTTCTCTGGGGTCCAGTGGGGCCCATGCAAGGATGGGGGAAGCTGGGGCTTTGTTGTAGAGGCTGGGGTTACCCGGGTTTGTGGCCTACCATCTGGAGAGCTGAGGTCAGAAGGGACAGTGGCCTGCAGTTGTTTCCCAGGTTGCTTTCCTAATGGCCAGGTCTGAGGCCAGCATTTCTGCCACACCTGGAAGCTGGGCCCAGCCTGCACCACTCCAAGGGAGCATGGCATAGTGTGAAGAGGTTACTCCCTCAGCTCTCTCTCCCAGGCTCTTTTCTGAGCTTGAGGGACCCACCTTGTCCTTGGTTTCTGGGAAGAACCCAAGGTGTGCCTGGGCCTGCATGTGGCCACAAGCCCAAGGAGGGGGGCTGCCCAGGAGGGAGCTGTGGGAGCACCCCTCCCACTAGCACCAGCCTCTCCCTTCTCCTTGGGGCCCTGTTAAGGGTGCCCCTGGCTCACTCTCTCTGTTAGGCTCCCAGCCTAGCTGGGTCCTGCAGCAGCCGCAGGCTGGGCAGCTGCTGTTCAGGGACTCTGTACTCCTGTAGAATGGGGTGGGGCAGGGCAGGCCTTCTTCACCTGACCCAACTTGGGCTTCAAGCCAGCCAGCCTGGAGTCACTGAGGTGCCTTGGTTTTGAGGAGGCTCTGGTCACACTGGAAGAGTAGCACTCTGGGGGGGAGGGGGGAAGGGGGGAGGGGGAGGAGGAGCAGATCCTAGGTCGGTGGTCTCAGGTTTCTCCCTGCTGCCTGTCCTCCCTGAAGCTGGCAGCTTCCCTGATTAATGTCATGCAGGACTACCTCATGTCCCTGTTTCTCAAAGAACATCCAAAGCCTGCTTGGCAGAGTCCCCCAATATAATCCTCTAAGGTTGCACCCAGGAGTCAGAGCTCATCAGGGGCTTGGTTTGTCTCAGGCACCATTTAGTATCCCCCAATAACAACTCCCTGCTCCTCACTTCTCTGCCTGTGCTTTGATTGTTTGTTTTGTCACAGGGTACAACTATATAGTCCTGGCTGGTCTGAAACTCTCTGTGTAGATCAGGGTGGCCTCAAGTTCACAGGGATCTGTCTAACTCTGTCTCCTAAGTGCTAGAATGAAAGGCATGTGCCACCACACCCAGCAAGCCTAACTGTCTTGGAGCCCAGACATTGCCCATTTGTTTTCTTGGTGCCTTGGGTATCCCTAGAGTGTGGCCTTGACCACTTGTGTTAGCGGAACCACTGTTTTTCACAAAGAGGTGAGCTGACATTAAGTTATTCATAGCCAGCTTGGGAGATGCACGTTGGCCCAGTTGGCAGATGAACTAACTGAGGTTCCCAAGAGTTCAGTGAAGATGGTAGGGTCTTGTGTGGGTACTTGAGGGCAGAGCTGAGGCTCAGGTCTATTCCTCCTGGCTCTTCTGTCCACATTGGAGTTGGCCTGAAGTAGTGATGTCATCGGTATTTGACTGTTACATGGTCCTGACCTGGGGTTTAGCTGGGGCTGTGCCAGGTTCAGTCTGTCTGGGGCTATGGTTCCCTGGACAGTTAGGGCCCTTGCCTGGGTACAGTGTCACCATCAGCTACTTAGCTGCATGAACACTTGGTATGTTTGCCTGCTTTCTCCTCTTTCCTTTTTGAACTTTACCTCTGAATCATTCCTCTCAGACGTACCCTCTATCCTGAAGCACCTTGGAAGCTGGACAGGAGCTAGGCAGCTTCTGGGAGGGAGGCTGAGGTCACTACAGAAGCTGGGTGTTGTAGGGAAGGGCAGGCCGCTCTCAGTAGCCAGGGTGTTTACCTCTGACTGCCTAAGCCATTTCTTAAGTCACAGTGGGACCCACATTGCCTAGCCTCCCCCTTCCCAGGGTCTAACCGTGTACAGTGCTTCTCTAAAAGGACTCCACAAGTGGGTGGGTAGGCCTTGGGCCCCTGCTTTGCTAGCCAGGCTCTGCAGGGACACCCAATCCACCAGTCCACGAGGCATTAGAATTTTTTCTGATGCTCCCAACCCTATTGCAGGTGATTGTATTGCTGTGGGGTGAGGTGGATCAGTTTCCCAAGGCAGATCTTTGTGTCTTTTAAATTTTGTTGTGCTGAGTTTTAATCCTATAAAGAACATACAACTATATATTTGCTGTAAAAGTGGAATGTTGACAAACAAGGCTTTCCTTAGCAGGTTCCACATTCCTGGCTATTCCATGAGACTAGCATCACAGTTGCCAAAGCCCTGCAGAGTTCTTTTTCTATAAAGTCTCATAGTATGTAGCACATAGACAGCAAGAATTGCCTGTAGTATTGATTATTGGGTACTTTAAGTTTCGACATTCTACCTAGAAAAGTCTGGCTTAGTGTGTGTGTGTGTGCCAGAGTCTAGCCTGGAGTTCACTGATTTGGCTGGACTGACTGGCCAGCAAGCCCCAGGACGCTTTCTGCCTCCCCACTGGTGCACCTGGCTTTTTTACATCCCTAGGGTTTGAACTCAGGTCCTTATGCACAGCGAGCACTTTCTTGCCTGGGCAGTCTTCCAGTTCTCCTCCACCAGCCCCTCTTGGCTATGTAGGGGTCCTGCCTCTGACTTTGTTCACCATCGCCTCACTGGGCGCAGAGCCCACGTCCCTGCTGAGCAGCCTGGGTTGGCTCTTTCGCCTTTGTGACGCCTCCACTCCCCGGTCAGTGGGTGTCCCAGAGGACGCTGCTGCCTGGGAATGCATCGGGTGATCAGATTTCTACCCAGCTTGGCCCCGAAGGTTCTGGACTGGGGCCTGCAGAGAGGGAAAGTGGCTGTCCTGGTCATTTGCTCTGAGGAGGTGGCCAGGAGCATAGCACCTAATGTAACCCCACACCTTGGACACATTTACTGGTTTTCAATGGGGCCGTTGTGGCTGTGGATTTGATCTCTGTTGGCCTGCAGGGTGGGCAAAAGAAGAAAGCAGCTTGGGGCCAGTCTTTCCCCTGGGAGCTGGGTGTCTTAGCCCAGGCAAGGGTTTGCCTCAGGCTCTGGAGTACATCCTTCTCCTGGTTCCATGTTGAGGGGATGGCTTCTGACGCTTCCTTCTAGCCCTTGCAAGCGGAAGAGGGTGCCCTGCCTGACCAGCTTGCCTTGGGAAACAGGTGCCCTGGCTGTGGCTGTTGCCCGGGAGGAGAAACCAAGGTTACAGATTCCTAAACGACATTCTCAAAGCCACCCACATGGTTGACCACTGGCAGGGCTGGGAGTGGTAGCCAGGCCATCTGGCTGTCTATTCACTCCTTTCTTACAAGGCCACCCAATGTGATCATTTTGGCAGAGGGTGGCCAGCCGGGCAGTCTGCTTAGCCTTGCCTCTCTGGGCAGTGGCGTGTGGTCAGTGAGTGCAGACAGCTGGGATTACATTTTAAAAGCAGAGGAGTGTGTGGCTGGCCTCAGCCCAGCCCTCCTCAGCACCAAGCCACACACCCTCCTGGTAGTTGAAATGGCCAGCTGAAGAGTCGCTGCTCCAAGGTCCTCTGCCCTGTTAGAGGGAGGACACTGGGGACTCCCAGGGAAGCACAGAACAGCCATCACTGGGCCAGTTTTCAACTGGGAAAAGTAAGTCTCTGAAAGACTAATGGGCTAGAGGGTGCTGGTGGGTGGCAGAGCATCTGCCTGCCCCCTTTGTTCTAGCTGCTGGCTCCTGCTAGTCTGCTGTCACCTCATTCTGAAGGTACTTACCTGGCCCTGCTCGGAGTGAAGGTCATGAGTATAGTGTCAGAGGGATTTGTATAGGGGTCTGGTCTCACACCTCGCTTGTGTGCTGAGCGCTCACCTGGGCTAGGTGATGGTCAGTGCTTTGTGATGAGCCAAATATTCCTCAGAATGACCCATGGCGGCTGCTGTTGTTAGTTCCCATGTGTAGCTGGGAAAGCTGAGGTGTGGGAGACAGCTTCCCCATATAGCCCAGACTGGCCTCAAATTCATAGGGCTTCTCTTGCCTCAGCCTCTCAAGTGCTGGAGTTACAGGTGCACTTGGCTAGCTCCATCCCTGTCTTACTGCTAGCACAGGCTGTGTGAGCAAGGGATCCATCGGACTGTGGAATAAGGGCTTTTCTGGGAGGCACGTGTGACTGGGAGGCTTGCAGGAGCCACTTGGACTCTTTGCACGACACTTTTGATGGGAAGAGGCCCAGCAGTGCAGTTTGAAAGCGCTGTACCCAGAGCCCTGGCTACAGCAGCTGTGCTCACTCTGGGAGACCTGCAGCAGAGCTGATTGGAACTACATCCTAGGGAGGAGGCGATGCTTCTCCCAGCTGGCCACACAGCAGCTCACTGCCAGCCCCTGGAGTGGAAGCACATTCTCTACAAGGGTGCCTGCGGCTGTTATTGGTGCTCTGGAGCCAGAGGAACTTGAGGGCAGACAGTGTGAGCACTTTCATACAGGACACTTGTATTGCCATTGAACTCTTTCAGCCTACCATGCTTGCCCTCCACACCCCCGTCCCCAGCCTCCCCTGAGCCTATCTTTAACAAGACTCAAGAAGGTGAGGTAACTTACCTGACTCACTTGCCTTCAGATGAACCCCTCCTCCAGTGGCTCCTGTGTTCCTCATGGATCCCACAAATAGAAATAGCTGCCTAGATGAGAACTAGACCCAGGACCTCTATTGGGCCTGGTCAGTCCTATGAGTGACATAGCCACATAGTCCCCTGTATGCAGTGAGTTCTTCACTCCCTCACCCATATTTACTCTGTGCACAAACAGCCCAATAGCAAGATCTCTACAATGGTATTCACACTTGCCCTGTAGCTTTTGTAAGCCCCACTCCTTGTGTTAGTAAGGGACCTCCCTCCTTGTCAGTGGATAGAACATGAAGGGCTTAGTGTCCAGAGCTGGAGACTGGAGAACACATAGTAGGTATGGGGGCTGCCAGTGTCCCCTTGTCACACTCACCTGATGACTGGAGATCAGGCAGAAGTGCCAAGCATGGGAAAGCATACCACCTTGTGGAAAGCAGAGGACTGGGTTCAGATCCTGCTTGGTTGTTACTCTGTAGTTGCCCAAGCATCCTTTCCAAACTGAACCTCCCTCACCTGTGAACTCTGAGGGCAGTGGGATGGGCAGCTAGCCGGAAGCCAGGCATGTCTGCTTGCCGAAGGTCTGCTGCCAGGGAAGGGACAAGGAGGGACTTAGGAATGCTCTAGAGCCTGTGCCAGCAGCCCAGGAAGCTGAGGCCAGAAATAGAAGAGCCCGGAGACAGGGGCTCCAGATGGCCAGGCTGCCCTCTGCCAAACCCAGAGGCCAACCCAAGCCTGTATACAGTCCTCCCTCCAGGGGCTGGTCGCAGCATAAATTACTCCTTGGCAGGGCAAACTAATTTTACCTTCTTGGTTTTCATGATTCATTTCCCATTCGGGAACCTGTGAGAGAAATGGAAGGGGCTCTGCCAGTTGGGTGCTGGGTGCCAGCTGCAGTGGCCTGCCATGTTCATGTGGGGTGACCCTGGGCTGTCATGATTTGGTGTAAATGGACTGCAATGGATCCCAGGTCTGGAGTCTATCAGTTTTTACCATAACTTATTGGCTTCTGTGGTGGAATAAGGAGGTTGATGGGAAGGTGTTTGTACCTTGCTGGTCTAATGCTGGGAGTTTGCGGAAGGCTCCTGCACCGCACCCCTACCTCCCAAGTGTGGTCACAGAAAGCCAGAGCAGGCAGGTGCTAAAGGAAATGAAACCCAATCACCTCATTGTATAGACAGGTAGAGTGGGGCTCAGCACCTAAGCGGAAGAAATCCCAGGCTCACAGCAGCACAGCCTGACTTGCTTCATTTTATAAAGGGACAACTGGAGGCTTCCCTAGTTCTGATCACAGCAGGGCATCTCCCTCTGACACTTGCCTTCTCTGATTCTACTTGAGCTGCTCCTTGCAGGGACCTGTCTGCCTGTGCTCTCATTTCTGGCCTCTTGTACCTCTCTGCACATGATGTCATCCACTTCAGCTCAGAGTCTTCGGGGTTCAGTGTAGGGAAGCAGTCGAGCTGGGCAGGCTGGATGCTTCCTAGGTCATCATCTGGGACTTGTCCTCAGTCTGCCACAAAGGTCACCAGCTCTGAGGCCACCACAGGAAACACAAGAGGCTGACTGGTTGCCTTCGGAGCTGGGGAGCCAGGCTGGCTCATCTGAGCGGGGCTCCCGCTTGTGTCCAGCACACTGCCACTGTGTGGAGCCACCTGCGCAGTGTGACCAGCCTTTCTGACTGGAGAGCAGTCAGAAAGCCTTTCTGACTGGAGGGCCCAGGCTTTCCTGCAGGTTCTTCTCTTTCTTTAAAGCTGGCAGATAACAACAGCTGCCTACACCTACACTTCCTTCCTCCCTGTCGCTTCAGGGTGGAGCAGGTTCCACAGATGATCGTGTGGGATCCTCTCAGGAAGGCCTGTCCTGCGCAGGATCCCTTCCTCTCTCAGTTGCGGTTCATCACCTGTCCTACAGGCATGCTAGCCGGGAATAGGGGCAGGAGGGTCGGCTTAGTGCTCCTTAGACTCCAGACGGCTGCTGGGCAGCTTTGTTCAAGCCACTCGACGCCTCTGAACTTCCATCTGAAAAGCAAAGGAAAACTGTTTGCAAGGTTGTGGACTTTATGGAATTACAGCCTACCAGAAGCTCAGCCGTCGTGCCAAAATGGAATGCATGCAACTCAGCTCAAGGTCCAAGAGAATCCAGAGAGCTTCAGGCAACATTGGATGCAGGGGCTCACACAATGTCTTCAGGACTCTGTCCAACCTTTTCTGCTTTCTTCTGCACTGGGCTCCACTTACAGGCAGCCACTGGAGTGGGGTTGTGGTGGGGGTGAGGCACAAGCCTGGCAGCAGGCACAGCTCTTCTGCATCCTTTTCTCTTCATAGTGGATTCCTGTGACACTCCATCTCTTCATCCACTGGCTAGGTCTCCTACCTGTCCACCCTGAGGCGATAGGAAGGAAGGAAGGTGCACTAACCCTGAATATTGCTGATACAGTATGCTGATCCAGGCTCTGATTGGTTGGTCGTCACACACCTAACTATCCCCAAGACACCAGGCAGTCGGTGCCAGAAAAAAAGAAGGGTCAGGGTAAGGCATGCCCATGGGCATAGCTGCTGACCCATGAGGATGGGAGCCTTGTTCTCTGGGTTCCCAGCAGGTATGACAGTGCTGGTGTTCAATACTGGTACTTCAGGAGGACAAGTCACGAGGGAGGGAATGGGTGCACTCCACTGGGCTTAGAAGACACCCCACCCCGCCAGGGCATTGACACATTAGAGCGTCTCCCCTCCCACCTCCTTCCTGGAGGCCTGTGAAGGAAGGTCACCTTCCTGGCAGTGTTACTGCTCTGCAGAGCCTCTTCCTTCTGAGCTTGTCAGCTCCACCAGAGCCGTGCCACAACCCCAGTCTGTCCCACAGGTGTGACAAGCAGACATTACAAGTGTTAGTGCCAGTGTCACCGTACGTACACAGGTGTATTAGCCGGTGTCATCCCCTTGGTCTCCTTCATCTGTAAGCTTCAGTAGCCCATTACACTGCTTGTCCTTTAGAAGCAGAGCTCCCGTCCTGTCACCAGTAGGAAGGGCACAGTGGGGAGTGACATCATGCATACAGTAGGTGCTTGAGAAAGGCAGGGCCCGTCTGCATCCCTCCAAACCAGGATCTCTGCCAACGCATGGGTCTGTACGTGAGCCCTTCCACCTTCGTGGAAAAAATGCTTACTCTGGTGTTTATACATGACTGCCTCAGGCACATATACACAACACACACACACACCCCACAAACACGAGTCATAGGAGAATCCTAGGCTCGTAGTGTCAGTACTAAAGTACCGAATCAGAACAACTTTATTGCTAGCAGCTCAGTGCGCACAGTAGGAGCCCCTGCATGGCAGATGACTGCATAGGCAAGACAGGTAGATCACCCTGCCCTCAAATCACCGGGGAGGATGTGATGAGCATACAGTGGGTCGCTATGTAGGAAAAGAACCCAGGGCTGAGGGCAGAGAAGCCAACGTCCGTCTTCAGGAAGCCAGCAGGTACATGCTCAAAGTCCCCTTGACTTACTTTATTACTATGTAACCCGCGGCAGAAATGGTTTGGGAGCCAGAGGACAGGAAGCCCTTACAGCCAGAGATGCTCGGTAGAGATGTTACAAGGATGCCCAGAACTCAGACAGGCAGCCCTCCCCCATCTTGAGCATGCACTTGGACAGTCCCCTAAACAAGGCATGTTAGGCAGACTCTGACTCAAAATCAGAAGTGGAACCTAGGGTTCTGTTTTACCAGCGAGTTCACCTCTCACCTCACCTTACCAACTGCCCAGAGCCACCCAGTACATGCGAGTACATCTAAGTACCAGAGCCATTCTCTGTGTGCTACCAGCGTTATCGTGTATTTGAAAATAGATTTATTTGTCTATTTGTGTGTGTGTGTGTGTGTGTGTGCATGTGTTGTGGGTGCACATGTGCCATGATGTATGTGTGGAGGTCAGAAGATAACTTAAAGTCAGTCTACTCCTTCTACCATGTGGTACCTGGGGTTTGAGCTCAAGTCATCAGACTTGGCAAGAAGGACTTGAAGGGCCTTTACTCCTCAAGCTCCACATACACTTTACACAACAGCCTTACTAGGTAGATGCTGCCTGTATCCACAGGCCCGGAGAGGTTCAGGCGCTTCCCCAGTCATACTACAATAACTTGAAGCATCTTGGTGTGCACTTCTCATCAGCCATTCTGGTTCAGGTCCCGTTGTCACCACAGAGGAGGCCATACATCCCAGAGTCTGTTGTGTGTCCACTTTGCACCAGGCCCTGTTCTGGCTGCAGGGGACACAGCAAGGGACAGAATAGATAAGCATCTTCACTTCCTGGAGTCTACATTCTAGCTGGAGAGAGACCGGGGCCAATCTTATAAATAAATACTGTGTGCGTTGGATGTCAGCGTTGTCGGCAGAAAGTGCAGCAGGCAGGAGAGAAAGAGCAAGGGGTGCTAGTTAATGTAGGATGCCCAGAGATTTGACATCAGTCAAAGCCTGGAGGGCCGGACAAGCCATGTGCATCTGCTGGAAAGAGCACTCCTTACAGAGGAAATAGCCACCACGAAGTCATGTGAGAGGCAGGGCAGGCTCCTGGGGCTATGCTAGGGGTAGTGGGAGAAAGAACCATAAGTGATGAGGTCACAGGAAATGGGGACAGTGTCCTGTATTTATCTGCTCTGCATGAGATGGTCACTGTACAGGGTTTGAAGCAAGGGGGGGCCCTTGTGACAGATTGGTCTCAACTATGGATGGCCAGTAGGGAGCCACCCTGGAGAGGCTGCTCTCTGCTAGTAGCTGAGATCTGGAAGAGTCACTGGGGAGGAGTAGCTTCCTTCTTTAGTACAGCTGCCTGATGTGCCGATGTGTTATGGAGCTCCCAAACTCTAGGGAGGCTCAGAGAAAAGGAGAGAGAAATGGTGGGATTGAAGGCTACATGTAACATTTACCTGTTTTCATGGTGTGAGATCAGATCACACTATGTAGCAGGGGCTGCTCTTGAATCCAAGATCTGGGTATAGGTGTGAAGTATCACATCCAGGTCCTGTGCATCTTGAAGAGGTCCCTGTACCAGGGCCCTCTCCATAGACCGCCCAGTGCGAACTCCCAACCCAGAGAGCAAGCATCTGAGATGGTTTCCAAGGACCAGGTGGCGAGCTGGAGCCACCACAAACAAGCCTATCTGGAAGGGCCCCCATACCTGCAGTGGGGCAGGGCAAAGCAAGGGTGGGTGACAGCTGCTCAGAGCAGAAACCCTGTCTGCAGAGGCTCAAGAGAGATTAAAGCTTTCAGGCAATGAAGAGGTGGGCTGGCTTTCCCACCTGCTGACCAGCACTCCAGCCTTGCCCATTGAATTCTCCAGTGTGTCCAGTACCAACCAGTTCTCAGATCCTACAGCCTCAATTGTCCACACTGGCTTCCCAGGCTCAGCCCAGACCTCAGAGGACTAGGGCTCAGTCCCACAGGACGTCTGCTTCAGACCATTCTTCCAGATCTTAAGTGTCTGTACGTCTGACCTCAGATCTGAGGCTCTGAGCCTTCTTCAGTCTCCATCATCCCCTGGGTTGACTTACAGAATGAAGGAAATGGTGTTTCTCACCATTCCTGACTTATAGAAAAGGCCCAACCCAGACACTGCCAGGTGGAAGAGCTGCTTAGGGAATGGTGTGTGCGTGTGTGCGTACGTGTGTGTATGTGTGTGTGTGTGTGTGTGTGATACATAGCACATGCACCTGCACTCTGGAACGGACATGTTAAGGGTGGAGGTTGACTTCTTCCTCTGTTTCTGTCCACCTTCTTTTTTTGAGGTAGGGTTTCTTACTGAACCTGCAGTTCACTGTTTCAGCAGACTGGGTAGCCTGCAAGTCCCTATGACCCATCTGTCCCCTCCCCTACATGGCCTCATACTTGGACCGTATGTAGGTACTGGGAACTGAACTCAGTTTCTTGAGCTAGCACAGCAGTTTACTCACTGAGCATTTCCCCAATCCCACATTTTTTTTAAAAAAAAGAGTTTAGTTTTCTGGTTTTGGTCATTGGATCCAGTGTCCTGTACATACCAGGCAAGCACTCTGTCTCAGAATCATACCCCAGCCCTGTTGAAGTAGGGTTTAACCTCCAGCCCCTATCCCACAGTTTCAGAGCTCAGTGGGTGAGGTTGAAAGCTCTAGTGTTCTAATGAGGCTGGCCCCACCCTGAAGCTCTCTGGAGTCCCCAGAAGTAAACTCCGGTGCTTGGCCAAAGGGCTTCTTACGAATAACAAGAGACATTCCCTTTAGAGAGTGTGCCAGAAACCAAGGACAAGGTCAAATATGTTTCTTATTGTACCCATGTCCTTCCGCTCTGTTGGCTGGCTTCATGGATGTGCCCTGCAAAGCCTTCTGCAGGACTTGGCTGCTGAGGCTGCCTTAGCTGTGGGCTTTCTCACTGAAGTCACAAAATAAACACCTTTTACTCACTTTGACTGCCCCAAAGTGGGTCAGCTGTCTGCTGCAGAGGAGAGAAATCATATGTGGTGGTATTTCTTAAATACCAGGTTCTTGCTGGTAGTGATGGTACACGCCTTTAATCTCAGCACGTGGGAGGCAGAGGCTGCCAGATCTCTGTGAGTTTGAGGCCAGCCCAGTCTACAGAATGAATTTTAGGACAGCCAAGACTACACAGAGAAGCTCTTTCTCAAAAACCAAAACCAAACCAGAGAGATGGCTGGAGAGATAGGCTCAGGGATTAAGAAAGAACACTGACTGCCCTTCCAGAGGACCTGGGTTCAATTCCCAGCACCCACATGAAGGCTCACAACTCCAGCTCCAGGGGATCCGACACCTTCACTCATGAATGCAGGCAAAACACCAGTTCACATAAAATAAAAACAAGTAAAAACAATCATAAAAAAGAAAAGAAAACAAACCAAACAAAAAGGCCAGGCTCTATGTCCAGTTGCTGGGGAGACCGTGGAGGTGTATCATTGATTGACACAGGCAGCTCCTGCTTCTGGAGCTGAGAGTGGCCCAGCTGCTGCTGAAGGGATCTGTGACACCTGAGTATGTCAAACACAGTGGGATGAAAAACCACAAAAACACGGCCACTCTGAAGCATGTTCTCCAGGGCTTGTTCTGACCTCTGCCTCTCCAAGTCCTACCAACAGAGGAGAGCATGTGGTACATTTCAGAAGTCCTGCCGGAGGGACCACCTTAGGAGGAGCACAGTGTTCTACCAGACCCAAACAGCTGGGTTCCACAGGAGGAAGTCCTGAGCTGACTGGAGCTCAGTTCCACAGCTGCCTATGGTGTTTCCTGCCTTTGGGTCTCCTGCACACATCTTGCCTTTGCATGCTAGCTCATACAAGTACACACACACACACACACACACACACACACACACACATCTTACAAAAGCATGACCGGAGATACTTCCACAAATATACCCATGGAGCCAGCACCCAGGCTGAGAAATTAAACCTGATTTTAGCACCCTAGGACTCTTGTTTTCTACCTATTCTAGTTGGTTCCAAGAATAACTCTGAACTTGACCTCTATTATACTTCCTCTGATAGGTGCGACTACATACCTGACATGAACAATTTGAGGGAGGGAGGCTATATTTTGGCTTGTGGTCCAGGGGATATAGGCCATCATAGTGGGAAGGTACAGTGGCTGGGGCTCCATCTGTGACAGATGGTGTGAGGCTTGTTCACCTCTCAGTGACAGACCATGTTGCAGAGAGACCTCAGTGGAGACTGGTAAGTCCTGGGCTTTAGGTTCTCCTCTACCTGCTGGAACTCAATGCAAAAGGTTCCACATCTTCCCCAAACAGTGTCACCAGCTGGGGACTAACTCTTCAAACCCTGGGCCTGTGAGGGAATCGGGCTGGGGTATTGCCATTGCAGTTAAACAGTTTCACACCACATTGTCCTCCGTTATTTTGTTTCTTTATATAAATCAAATCCCCTAGAGAATTATTTCTGGAGTCTAGCTTCTCTTCTCAGGGTTATGGTTCAGCCATAGTGTTCATATAGTTGTAGTTAGATTACTCCCCTTCCCACATAGCATTCTCTCCATGGATTGATTTTATTTTAAAACAGAAGCTGGATACATTGGTATATGCTTGTCACCTCAACTCAGGAGGCTGAGGCAGGAGGATCAAGAATTCAAGCCTTGGCTATATAGGCAGACTGTGTTTCAAAAACAACAAAACCAAACCAGGACGTTTCCTGAGCAAAGCGTACTTCAAGAGGAGGCAGGGCAGAGTGAGTGTGCATGGTCCTTTAGGGCCTTTGCATAGGATGCTGACAGCTAGCCAGCTTGTTGATCTCATTGGCACACAGGGTGGTGTGAAGGAAGGAATGGATGCAGCAGGCAGGAAGGTCTTTCAAAACAGGACCATAAGACAAACCCAAGGATGCTTCATGGTGGAAATACCAGGCTGCCTTGCTTGCCTTGGTGGACCCCTCACTCATCAAGTATGTGCCCAAGTGCCCCCTTTGTACTCCATTTCTAACCTGGATCCCTCTCTTTGCTGCCCTGGGGTTCGATATAAGAATCTATTGACAGATGGGAAGAATTCCTTTAAAGCAGTGGTTCTCAACCTGTGGATTGCAATCCCTTCATGGGTCAAACGACCCTTTCACAGGGGTTGCTTAGGATCATCCTATATATCAGATATTTATGTTACAATGGCAGTTATGAGGCAACAATAAAAATAATTTTATGGTTGGGGGTCACCACAGCATGAGGAACTGCATTAAAGTGCCACAGCATTAGGAAGGCTGAGAGCCACTGCTTTAAGCACTCTGTTTTCTTAGCCCTTCCCTCTTTTCATCCCTTTCCCCTTCCTCCCCTTCCCCTTATTTCCCTTCCTCTTTTTCCCTTCTCCCCTTCTCCCTCCTCCCCTCCCTCCCCGCCCCACCCCATGCTGAGGTCAAACCTCACATGGGTTTACCCAGATCCTCAAATGAGATTGCTTTGTGTCTCTTTGTGCCACTCCTGGGTTCACTCCCCACTGCACAGCAGTTTTAGAGTCACCCCAAACAGAGTTCCATGTCCCTGCTCCTCACTCACCTGCCACAAGGCCATGCATGTTGTTTCAGTGGGTAACCTTACAGTGAGATCATTGTCAAAGTCCACAGTGCCATGAGGGGCCCTCTTTGTATTGGTGTTCTCTGGTTTCAAATAAATGGGTGACTGATATATATCTGCTCTTAGAGTGTCTGATGCTGTCACTTCATGACCAGTCTAGTGCTCTGCTGCTTTCCCCCTCCCCCCATTACTGTCCCCACAGGTTTCCCTTCTCAGAATGTCACACAGTGGCAGCTGTACAATATGTGCATTTCCTCAGTGACCATTCCCACTTAGTAATAACGTCCATTTTCCTTTCATGTGTGGAGCACGTGTTTCATGTTGATAGTTGCCCAGCAGATTGTAAACTGCTGTCCAACCTTCCATCCCGTGCTTTGTGCCAGCTTCTCTCTGGTTTGGAAGTTTAAAGCACTTCTGTGTTTTGGTGAGCATGGATCCCATTGTAGAAAACAGCTCTGCAACTCTGGGTTTGCTTGAGCCATCTTCCATAAGATTGCTTCCTTTCAGTGGATTCCGAGGCGGGAGATCTCTCTTGCAAAGAGCTGGTCTTTGGACTGCGGACTCACCCTCAGGAAACACTGTCCCATGAATGTCACACTCCAGCCCATAACCTTTGAGTAAATACTTCTCACTCTAGGTGATCCTCAGGAGCTTTAAGATTTTAAGGTTTTGTATGTTTACTAATGAGACATGACACCGGAAGGGGCTGCCTAGCCCCAAGAAAGATCCCGATCAGGGGTCAAGTTCAAACCAAGAAAGGATGAGAACTCTGATTGATGAGTGATGTTTGCCATGTGTGCCATATTGGAGACTATAGGAGACAGATGCTCATTGTCTCGGACACCCAGAGCCCCAGTATTAATAAGATTTTACACTTTTCCATTGAGCATTTTAGCGTTTATCACTTCTTTTACAAAATGTTCAATTTTTTTCTATTAAGCTTAGCATCATTATAGATGGATGAGAAGGGATCTTGTCTCAAAAAGAGGAGGGGGCTTCCATGAATTCTGTGCACTCTTGTAATCCTGGCATGTGAGAGACACAGGAAGATTGTGAATTGCCTTTTTTTTTTTTTTTTTTTTTTTTTTTTTTTTTTTTTGATTGTTTGTTGAGACAAGGTCTCACTGTGGCTCTGACTGTCCTGGAACTTACTATGTAGACTAGGCTGGCCTGCAATTCACAGAGTTTTACTTCTGCCTCCCCAGTGCTGGGATTAGAAGTGGGGCCACCACACCTGGCTCAGACTGTTTTTTAAAAGTAGATAAATAGGTTTTTAAAAATGCCTTATGCATGCCCTAGAAGCAGCTACCTACATTTGCAGGCTTATCTTACGTGTAAATTCAAGGAATATTGATCATTCTCCCCATAGATAGTGCTTGCTGGGCATATAAACTTAACTATTCAGGGGCTGGAGAGATGGCTCAGGGGTTAAGAGTATTTGTTGCTCTTACAGAGTATCCAAGTGTGGTTCCCAGGACCCACATTGGGTGACCCACAGCTGCCTGTGACTCCAGTTCCAGGGGATTTGACATTCTATTCTGGCTTCCATGAACACACTTACACATTTGCACATACTTAGGTGTGTGTGTGTGTGTGTGTGTGCGTGCGCGTACAAACTCAAAATAAAATATAATTTTAAATTCATCTATTCCTTCTAATAATTCCCAAATGACCCTACTTCCGCTCCTGTGGTTTGTTGATTAACACCATTAGTTGATGGAGTGTGGATTGGGAGGTTGAATCAGGAGGATTGCCACAAGTTTGAGGCCAGTTTGGTTTACACAGCAAGCATCAGTTCCGCTAGACTACATAGTGAAACCCTGTTTTAAAAGAAAATGACTTTCAAGAAGGGGAAACTGAGGTCTAGAACATAGGCTCAAACAAGCCCGAGCACCCGAGACTTGGGATCCCCAGCCCAGGTCTACCTGGGTCTGACCGTAAGTCCTTTAGATATTCAAGGGGACTGGCAGGGTGGATACCAAACAACTGCAAACTCCCAGGGGGCCAGGCTTAAAGGAAGCCGAGTGGGCACAGCCTCCTGATGCCCCAGTCCCCTGGCTGCCAGGCAGTCTGGGGTCCTGGCTCTCTGCCAAGGGTGAAAATGAGCTGCAGGCCTCTCTACCCCTCCTCCTGGGTTTGCATCTCATTGCTGGAGGTTCCACCAGCCTTAATCTCTGTGAGTGCAGACTCGGAGGAGCCGGGCCGGAGGGATCAGTGCCAGCAGCTTGGGGAGCTTCATGAGACGGCCCTCTGCTTGGGCAGCGAGGCCAGAACAAATGGCTTTTAGAGCCTCACCTGGCCTGTGCCTTCCCGTGCCTGGTGAGACTGATATGGAGGCTGGTGAAGGTCACCAGCCCAAGCGGAAGTTCACTTAGTCAGATCATATTTTGACCCATGTTCCTGTAAGCCTTCCACTGAGACAGGGTCGATTTCAGAGTAAAGGTACCTGTGACCCGCTTCAGGCTTTACATGCACAGCACTCAGACAACTGAGGCTTGGTCATGGCCTCTAGGCTGCTAGACTTTTCTAAAAATGGAGAGGCCTGAGTAGATATTAGGGACAGTGAGAACAGGGGCACTCCTTTGTGTTTTGTTTCCCGGGGAGCTCAGAACTGGTTGGATGTCCCATCACTAACCACCTCACAACAGGTTATTATAATCTGTTGGGTGCCACATGGAAGAGCACAGAAGACATAGGACATGCTTGTCATCTCTGACACTCTGTTTCCTAAG
Organism: Mastomys coucha; assembly: GCF_008632895.1. NCBI lineage: Eukaryota > Metazoa > Chordata > Mammalia > Rodentia > Muridae > Mastomys > Mastomys coucha. Next base: position 79,089,443 of record NW_022196897.1, on the reverse strand, counting down.
CATCCTACTTCATACAAGTTGATTAAATATTCCTAGTCTGAAAATCCCAAATCCAGCGTAAGTTCTGACATGTTCAGCAAATGATCAAGTTTTGGAGCTTTGGGGTTTGGTAAAGAGTATGCAGCATCCTAGTGCTGGGACACTCCTGGGTCTGAAACACTTTTGGCGGAGCATCTCAGACAAGAGTCATATTACCTGGGTGTGATTCTGTAAGAAAGTGTGAAGAACCACATGCAAGCCAAAGCCACAGGCCTCTCTACTAGGAGGTGGAAGTGCTGTCTGGTGACCGTTTGTTTTGGACTGTCTATGTGTCTCTTCGAGTTCCTAGTCACATGTCTCTTTCCCTCCCCATCAGGTGCCCTTGCCTCTGGGCAGCCAATGAAATACAGCCCTTATAAAGCGGGTACTCAGCTCTCTAAGTCCTCCCCTCAGTCTGTATCCCAACTGTCCCATAGGATGCTGGCAGTTATGATTATTTCTGGCTTACCCATGAAGACTTCTTAAGGCCTAGCACACAACCTTTTGATGTGGCTGCTGATGCTGTCATCCACAGCATTGTACCCCAGACCTTGAACCACTCAGGGTCTGGAGAGACGGCACAGAGGCTCACACTGCCCTGTCGTGGGACTCAGGTTCACTTCCCAGCATCCACACACCAGGTGACTCACAACCACCTGCAATTCCAGCTGCAAGGGCTCTCACAACCTCTCTGATCTCCATGGGCACCTCCACTCACATGCACAGACAAGACAGACACACAATTTAAAATAAACCTAAATCAATAAAAAGCTTTAAAAACTATTCTAGATTTACTTATTTTTATTTTATGTGTCTGAGTGTTTTGCATGCATGTATATGTCTGTGTACCACATGCATGCCTGGTGCCCACAGAGGCCAGAAGAGGGTGTTGGATTCTCTGGAACTGGAGTTACAGATGGTTGTGAGCTGCCAAGTGTCAGGAAGCAGACCTGGGTTGTTTGGAAGAGCAACAAGTGCTCTTAACTGCTCAGCTACCTCTTCAGACCCTGTTAAAAAAATTTTTTTAAAAAAGAAAAGAAAATCTCATGATGCCTTAAGTGGGTTTATGGTTTTGTGTTAGCCATCCCAGGGTACACGTGAGCCTGTGAACCAAAGGTGGGCATTGCCAGGTAGAAAGATGCAGGGTCTTGAAGCTGAGGATGTATTGTAAGAATCGGGCTCCCAGATCTGTGATCTGAATCAGCTGTGCCTGTCACTGCTCTAGCCCCTCAATGCCAGCCTTGTCACCTGTCTTGACACCTTGCCCGGCCTTATGGGGAGGAGAGTCAAACATAACTCACAAAGCTCTCTCCTTCTGAAGTCTCTTGTGGAGCTGAATGTCTGTGGGGCCAGTGGGACACAGAAGACACAGTGCATTTTGACCTGGGCCATTTGGTCATCAGTTCACTTGGCAGATGTGAGTTCTGCTGGGGTGGGATGGACCTGAGACCAGGGTGAGACACGGCAGATGCTCAGAGTGCAGAACTGAAGGAAGTCCACTCCCATGCCTCAGAGACTCGCTGGGAATGGAGGCCCCTTCAAGTTCACGCCCCAGTCCGTGCATGCCTTCTCAGCCTCTGCACATTTCCTGGCACCTGTTACAATGCTGGGACATCAGTGGTAAGCCAGAGAGCCTGGAAAAGCCATTTGTCCTGCCCTCGGAGAGCTTACAGTTGCAAGCTAGCTAAAGGCCATTATACATTGTGGGGGTGGGGGATGGGGTGAGTGAGGAGATGGTGGGAACGCATCTACTTCCCAGGCATTGTGGCTGGTAGAGTAGACAGGGGCCAGAGAAGGGGAGCACTACAAAATGGTCCTAAACTGTGTGCTCCCAGAAAGCCAGAGTTTGTCAGTAATTGACTAAAAAAGAGAAACCCAACCTAGTGGAGACCATTCTAAGCTGCACTTGTAGGTGCTACCTGGCTGTGTTCCTAATCAGCTTTCTTTTTCTTTGTTTCTTATTTTTATTCATTTTACTTTGTCTATCTATTTATGTATTTTTGAGTCAGGGTCTCACTATGTAATTGTAGCTGTCCTGGAACTTGCTGTGTAGATCAGGCTGGCTTCAAACTCACGGAGATCTGCCTGCCTCTGCCTCCTGAGCTCTGGGAGTAAAGATATACACCACTCTGGGTGGCTCCTGATCACCTTTCTATCCTGGAGTTGTAGCCTCTTCCACATTTATCTCTGTCTCTTGTCACACCCACCACATCTGATGGAATCTATCATTGGACACATTTCGTTGGAAGGAGAGTGGATTTCTACAAGTTGTGCTCTAACCTCTACATGTTCATGACCCGCCTCCTCATTAGATAGATTTACTGAGAGAAATGAAAATGTAGAGAAGTCAGACAACCTTTATCAGTCAGCTTGCCTGCCCTGGCCAAGGACCACAGACAGGTCACATGGCTTTAGCCTCCCAGTTCTGAAGGTTAAGAGGTCAAAGGTCAAGGTGCACTCAGTCAGATAAGGGCTGTCTGTCTACATTGCAGATGGGACTTTTCTACTGGGTTCTCAGAGGCAGAGAGCTCTGTGTCACCTTTCCTTATGAGGTTACCTGACCCTGAACACGGTATCCAGTCTTTGCCTCCTCTCCCAATGGTCTCATTGGGATTTAGGACTTGAATGTAGGGGAGCGTCAAAGGGTCGGGCCCCTAACACCTGCTCCATGCCTGCATAGCTTGTCACTGAGACTTGAACTCTTATTAGAGTGCAGGCTGTTCCTAGACTCAGCTGTGGGACTCCCGCCCTTGCAACTACATCCCAGTCAGCCTGCGTGACCTTGGGCCAGTCCCTTCTCAGCCTTCAACCCTCCTGCACCCCATTTCTCCGCGGGTAGCTGGGGAGCCATCGCCCGGGCCGGGAGGTGGAGCAAAACGCGGCGCTCGCACCCGGGGCGGTGCAGGTGGCGCAGGGCGCGGGCTGCGGTGGCCGAGGTGGGTGTCGGCGGCGGCGGCGCTGCGGAGGCGGCTGCGGGCCGCGCGCCACCGTCCGAGCGTGAACTCGGGGCTGCCCCCTCCCAACCCCCGCCACTCGTGTCCTGCGAGCCCCGCGCCCCTCCCGGCCGCCAGCCAACTGCGTGCCCCCGGGGCCGGCAAGAAGCCACATGCCCCCGCAAGGAATGCCGGGCTGCCGGGCGGGCGGGGGGCGGGCCGGGCCGCGGCGCCCCGCCGCGAAGGTGGGTGACGGCCGGGGCGCCGCCCCCGTGCACACTTTCCCCGCGGGCCACACACGCGGTAGAACGGCGGCCCCGGGGCTGGGGGCAGGGCGCCCTGTCCCCCGGTCCCCTGTGCGCGCCCCCCGCGTCCCGGCTCGCAGGAGGGGCAGGCCGTGCCGCTCCCCCACCCCTCCCGCCGCCGCGGGCTTTGGGGCCCCCGGTGGGGAGCAGGGGGCTGGTGAGCCGAGGAGCAGGGGTGTGGCCAGCGGGGGCCCCGGGGAGTGAGTCACACACACACTCTGCTTGCCCAGTCCCGGGGCCCAGCACGGTCCCAAGGCCGAGCTACTGCACAGCCCTCTGAAGAAGAGTGTCGGGGTCTGGCATGTGGACAGTAGGGAGGGGCTGCAGCCAGGTTCTGTGGTCAGGGCGGTAAGCATGCTCTGGGGACACTCCCCCCTGGAGAGAGAGGTGGGCTTGGAGTCAGGGCAGGGCTAACCCCCGACTGGCACACCACCAGCTCCCCAGCCCCGCCTGTACCTGCTGTGAGCTGCCCAAGGGGCCTGGCTTCTTCCTCCTGGCAGCCCCTCGCTCGAGGCCTCACAGCCAGCCATGCAGAGCTCATTTCAGCCTTCCACTCCCTTGGGCCCAGTTGGATTTGTGGAGTTCCCTTCCTGCCCACTTTGGCAGTTTGTCAGGTTCTTGGGGGTTCCTTGTGTCCTTTGGACTTAGTGTCCAGGCTGTGCTTCTCAGGCCTGCCTCCTGGCCTGAGTTGCCCCTGGGCCTTGACCCCATGAGGCTGGTGGCTCCAGTCGTCCCCAGGACCAGCCCGGGATAGAAATGGCATTTCCTCTTGGCCAGGCTACAGCTGTTTTTGTTGTCTGAGTTCTCAAGGCTTCCTCTGGGGATGGCAGAGAGGGTAACCAGACTCCTAGGGACCCCCACTTTCTCTCCCAGCCACTCACCCCTCTTCCCCTGTCTCTTTCATCTTCTTCCTGTGCTGGTCCGGCCTCCCTTGCCTGTCCCCAGGACAGAATGACTGAGAACATGAAGGAGTGCTTGGCCCACACCAAGGCGGCTGTAGGGGACATGGTGACAGTAGTGAAGACAGAGGTCTGCTCACCACTCCGGGACCAGGAGTATGGCCAGCCCTGGTGAGGCGCCTGGGTGGTGACTTGAGGAGGGGAGGTGGGTGGCTGTGCCGGGTTGGTTGGGGACCCAGGGGATGTTCTTACTCCATGCCAGCCTTCCTTGCTGGACAGCTTCTGGGGTCAGAGGTGAGCAGGCACTAGATGGACTGGGGCAGAGTTTCCCAGGGCCCAACTCTCAGGAATTCCCGCGCTCCACTGCTGCTATAGTGAACAGCCAGCCTGTTGGAGTTCTTTGCCCATCTGCAACTCTCTGCCTCCTGGACAGGTGTCCAGTCTGTCTTCCCCTTGGGTTGTCTCTGATGGCTTCATTGCATTTATTTATTTACTTACTTATTTATTTATTTATTTATTTATTTATTTATTTATTTATTTATATTTTTTGTGGGCCCTTGCCCTGACCAGCTCTCGGAGACTGGAGCCATCTTCCATGGAAGTTGAACCCAAGAAACTGAAGGGAAAGCGTGACCTCATTGTGGCCAAAAACTTCCAGCAAGTGGACTTCTGGTGTAAGTAGAGCTGAGGCTCTGGGTGACTCCTCCCTTCACCCCATGTCCCATCTGCCCCTGGATTATTGTGCCAGAGTTGCAGTGAGAGTCATTCACCTGGGGCACACCAGGGCTCAGCAGCCTGTCTTGGGTCTTAGAGTCCACACATATACAGATGACCCCAAACCCACTTTATTTTTTCAAACTTGAGACAGAAGCCTTGACATTAGTAGCATGTCCTTCAATCCCCCAGGGAGTATCATGGGTTATTGCTTCTCATGGACCCGGGACTGCAGCTGGCTGGACAGATGTAGGGTTGGTAGGCTTGAGCCACATGCAGTGTGTATTCTACAGATCCTCAATGGCCCCTAGTGTTTCCCCAGCCATTGAACTACTGAACTTTTCCTCTTCTTCACATTCTTCCAGTCTGTGAGTCATGTCAAGAGTACTTCGTGGATGAGTGCCCGAACCACGGTCCCCCCATGTTTGTGTCTGACACGCCAGTGCCCGTGGGCATCCCAGATCGGGCAGCCCTCACCATTCCACAGGGCATGGAGGTGGTAAAGGAAGCTGGCGGAGAGAGCGACGTGCGGTGTATAAACGAGGTTGTCCCCAAGGGCCACATCTTTGGCCCTTACGAGGGACAGATCTCTACCCAGGACAAGTCAGCTGGCTTCTTCTCATGGTTGGTGAGTGTCCCCTGTACCATTGATTCCCTGGGAGAGGTTGACATGGGACTCGGAGGGAGATGGTCAGGTGATAATTTATGCGTGCCGGAGGCCTTTTCTGTGGCTACCTATGGACAAGTGGATGATGGGTCTTGCTTCCCTTTTGTCCAGCCATGTGACTTTTTTCCATTGGTGTCATGCTAAGAGACCCCACCTCCACAGCAAGCAGGTAAGTCATCACCAGGTAACACTTAGGGCTGATTTTCCCAAGTATCCAAGTACATGGGTGTGTGTTCATGTGACTGTCCATTCAGTAGTATTTACACAGACCTCAGCCAACCCATCTTCCAAATTGGAAGACCTGTAGCTTGGGGCTGCAGGGCCATAGGGCATGATATTCCACTCAGAAAATAGGCATGCCAGGTACTGGAAGGAAGGCCTTCTGCAAGACAGACACGGTTCCCATTGTTCAGAGCAAATGCTTAGGAAGGCAAGCATCGAACAAGCATGTGCATGTGATAGTTGCCCAGAGTGGGAGCACAGCATACTTTGGGACATTATGTTTGTGGTCCCTGGAGCCTACATTGAGAATGTTAGCAAGCTTTTACTGTTTACAGACTAATGGCCTTGAATGTATCTACTTTCTACTCTGGGCCTGTTTTGTGTGACACAGGCTAATAAGAGCTGTTGGTGAAGATGACTCCAGGTGGCCTTGCACCGTTCTTGGGAATGTGATTTCTGAGTCACTAAAGCATTTATCATTGCTTGGTGTTACTGCTGTTGGTGTGGTTGAAGGCTGGGTTCCTTCAGAATAAGAATTGGAGAGTGAGGTACATCTGGTCTTGGAAGGGGATATGTGTGCCTGTGTGGAGGACAGAGGTCTCCAGTGTCCAGTGTCTTCCTTAATTATTCTCGACCTTATTTTTGAGACAGGGTCTTTCTCTAAATCTGGAGCTCACCAATTCAGCTAGACTGGTTGACCAAAAATCTCCAGGGATCCTTCTATCTCTCCAGCACTGGGATAATAGGTGCATGCCACAGCATTGGGTTTTTACCTGAGTCCTGGGGATTAGCTCAGTTCTTCATGATTATACAGCAAACACTATCCACTGAGCCACGTCCCTAACCCCACATTAATGTTTCCAAAGGACAACATTGGCTGCAGCCTACAGAACTGACTGGGGCAGAGATGTAGCATTGGTTAAGAAGCAGGTAGAGAGTCCATGTTATTCCAAACCTTCAATGGAGGTAGCATGGGTGGAGGCAGGGACAGAAACATGGAGACTGAAGGGTTGACTTGAGGACTAGATGGGGGATGAAGGCCAGTCAGGATGGGATGGCTTCAGTAAGGGACCCAAGTATCAACGCCAGCTTAGGTCCTCCCTGCTTCCCACCGAGCACTTCTGAAGTGAAGACTGCTGGATAGAGAGAAGGTTGGGAATGGCTGGGGTTCCGGTGTTGGTTTTGCTGAATGGTGATGTCAGCAGGCAGGTGGGTGAACCGTTCTGGCACATGCAGCGGGAGTATAGAGATGTGACTTATGTTTGTAGGTGGTTAATGGAAGTAGATGGGGCCCAGCCTCAGACTTCAACAGTTAACAGTCCAGAAAGAAGCATGGGAGAGAGCTGCACTGGAGGAAAGCAGGCCAGGAGAGTGACCTGCCCACATAGCAAGAAGAGACGTCTACAAAGGCTGCAGGCCAATGGTGTCCCCTGCTGCTGGAAAGCCCAGGGTGACAGGGCTCAGAAGTGTCTATTGATACTGTGCCCACAAAAGCATTGTGACATTAGAAGAATGGTAGGCCTCAACCAGGGATCTTGGACCCATATGGTCTTTGGCCATGCTGACAGCTCAGGGTGGGGGCATGCTACTGGTATGTAAAGGCATAGGCTGGAGCCAGTGCTAAGTGGTTTGCGCTGCCTAGGACTGAGACCCACAACAAAGGCTTATCAGTAGCCCCCTGAGGGAGAGTGCGGGAGCTGGTCACCTGATTAGCATAGAGGTGGTCTGTAGAATGGCTTCTCGGAAATTTGGCTACAGCTCAGAAGTGAAAAAGAGAGATAAGAGAGGTGGATGGTGATTGGAGGGTCAGGGGAGCTGTTACTAGAAAGAAAGCATTCTTAGGGCCAGCAAGAGGAATGCTTTGGAAAGAAGTGGGAGGATGAGGTAAGAACACCATCCATACATGCATTTGTAGCACATCTGGAAAGTTCTTCAGAAGCCACCGAGTCTGAAAAAGGGTGGGTCAGCACATTTTTCATCACCTAGGAACAGCCCAGGGCACGTGGGTAGACTAATTAATGGCTCTTTGAAGATTAATGTTGCCAAGTTGGCAAGATCTGGAATCACCTAGGAGACAAGCTTCCAGGAGATTATTGGGCCTGTGGGTGATTGTCTTGATAGGTTAATGGATGTAGGAAGGCCCATCTTGGGTGGCAGCATTCCCTAGGCAGGGATACTGGACTATATACAGTGGGGTGAGTTGAGCATAGGTGTTGATTCTTCTTCAATTCTGGATTGCAGGTGCAATGCAACCAGCTGCCTAGAGCTCCTGCCTGTGTGACTTCCCCATTGTGATGGACTCTGGGACTGTGAGCCAATGACCCTTTCTTTCTTAAGTTGGGTTTGGCAGTATTTTATGCCAGGAATGAGATTAAAATAGGCCCCATAGTGTCCTCATTCTTGTCCCCTGAACTCATGACTCTTTCAGTGGCAGAAGGTGTTAGCATCTGTGGTTACAGTGAACATCTTGAGTTAGAGAGATTATCTTAGGTTTTCTGGCTGGGTTCAAGGTAATTATAAAATTTTCCCATAGAGGAAGACAAGAGCATCAGAGTCAAATCAGATGTGGAGAAAATGATTTCTGTTGACCTCCAAGAAGTGAAAGGGACTGGGGGGTGTTAGGTCTCAAATCTGGGACTACAGCTAACCAAGGTGCCTGTTAATAAATCAGAGTGGACTCTGGCTGCCAGTCTCCACCTGTTTTAGGGACCTCCTGGCTGACATACCTCCCTCACCCCATTCCCTCCCCATCCCCCATCCCTAAACTCTCCATCCCAGTGGCTGAGCTGAGCCCCCTTCCCCAGCTTCTCTTCCCTATATAACTTAGCCATTTTAGCTAAGTGATGCTTTTGTTCTCTTGGTCTCTGGGCTTGATCCTGGCCTCCTGGCTTCTGGTTTCTCTCTCTTCCTCTCTGGCTCTCTGCTCCACCCTTTCTCATGGCCGGCTTCAGTCTGGACCCTTCCAAATGCCTCTGCCTGTGCTCTCCCTTATATGTATAATAAAAACCTCAGCCCCTCAGCCCCTTAGGAGCAATCATGCCCTCTTTGGTCTTCTCATCCAGGAGGCAGAGATGCTGGCTCCCTATAGATGTGACAAGACAAGGTTCTTGACTGGAAGAGTTCTGACCTGCAGAACTGTAAAAGAATACATTGGCTGTGTGTAGGGGGGGAGAGAGAGAGCAAAAGGGAGAGAGAGAGAGAGAGAGAGAGAGAGAGAGAGAGAGAGAGAGAGAGAGAGAGAGAGAGAGAGAGAGAGAGAGAGAGAGAGAGAGAGAGAGAGAGAGAGAATATGAGAATAAAGGAGGAGGCTTGTAGGTCAGGGACATCTGCTAAAATGTGGAAGGTGGCAGAGGGAGGAGGCTAGGCCACATAGTGGCCCTGTGACCTTCAGAATATCAAGTAGTGAGCGATACCAGAGGCCTGAGGAGAATGGGTGGTGAGAAAGGCTCAAGAAAGCAGGAACTTTCCTTCCCTCCCTCTCTCCCTTCCCTCTCTCTCTTCTCTCTCCTTCCCTCTCTCTCCTTCTCTCTCTCTCTC